>NW_010194321.1:33469-67404 GCF_000695765.1 Mesitornis unicolor | reverse complement strand
CTGCTGAACTGCCGGAGGGGCAGTGGGCAGGGGGGAGTGACAGCAAGCTCCAGAGCAGGCCTGGTAGGAGAGGACTCAGGGGTGGATGGAGGCTGAGTTGCAGGAGGAGTCCTAAGGACAAACGCTACTCTGGGGGGCGGGTGTCTGTTCAGGTACTGCCTGTGGTGAAGCATTTCACTCACAGCCTGAGCATTTGACCAGCACAGGGGCATTCGTTTAATACCTCTCCAGACACTGCTGCCTTGTTTCAAAGGTCCTCAGAATCTCCTGTAAGACCAGGCTGTAAATCTGAATCCTCAGGCCACATTTATTATTAAATCACTCATATCTCAAGTAGAAAATGGTCCTCTTGTGCTGAACCTCCTGCCAATTCTGCTTCAAATAACTAAGGCTGGGCTGTGTTGTTACCCATAATGACAGCATTTTTCCTTAGAATAGTCTTCATTCTGCTATAACATCAGTGACTCCTCAGCAGTCAGAGAGCAAGATAAGCATGGTCCAAAGTGCTGGTCATGTTTCTGGAGTATATGGTCCATGTACAGCTTAAATGTAACATAAGTTTGATACCTGTGTATCCTTTGAAAGACTCTCTGAAGGTCTGGAGATATGAACTTTTTCAGTCAGAATAGCACTGCCTCACGTCCATTCATCGTTTATCTGCAGTGTCAGGTTCCTGTCTCTGGGGGTGCCAGGGGTTGAACTGCTGCTGGGACAACTCTCACCGTGTTTCTGAGCCCCAGCCTTCTCTCCCCAGGAGATCTTTATCCTCCCAGGCCTGGTATAATGTCCCGTGTGGTTAGAATACATGTGATGCCAAAATTTAAATTAGCAGAGAAACAGGAAGCTGAAAGGGGAGCTGACTGACAGCTTCTGAACCTGAAGAGCATAAGAATGCAGAAAAGCATAAAGAGATGGGACCAACTGGAGAACACCAGTTTCCACTTCTGAAACCTCCTGGGACCACACTCCTCTTCAGTTGTGCTTTCTTCTCCTTTGTGAAGGCAGCTGCTCCAAGATCCCCTAGAATTTCTCTAGAGACCTGACTGAGAGATATTGCTGGAGAAAACTACATCACTGAAGGCAGGCTTGACAATACCATGCTGAGACCCAACCGGGTGATTTGAAAACCTCCTCGCACTGAATTAGCTCTTTAGACCCTGCTCTGCTAATGCGGTAGTCTAAACACAGTGCTGTAGGCTGTGCCCTGAGTCAGGCAGCTGGATAGCTACAATTTTCACAGAATAATAATTGCAGAGGCTAATAAATCCCATCATTCAAAATGACTTCAGAAGAGCCCTGTCTTCTCTCTCACAGACTGTTGTTTCCTATCTGCGCTGACCAGCATGAACAAACCCCTTCTCCAGCACCACAGTCAGAGTGTCAGAGATGCTTATCTTGGTCCCTTCTGCACACAGGATGCTGCTCAGCCCTGCCATCACCATGGCTTGTGGTAGGCTTCTGAGGAAGCTGCTGTGAAGGACATGAAAGGAGGCTAAAGTCAGCTCTTAAGATTAAGATCAATGGTTTCTCAACATTTCAAAACATACTTATTAAAAGAATACTTGCATTACTTGTCCTGGCTGGTTTCTGGGAATGGGATGTGATGCTTTTTCCCTTATCTGCCTGGATTTTCCTGCGTAGATAGTGTGTCTGTCTTCAGTCAGAAGAAAGTGGTAGGTTATTTAACATGAAATCTGAAAAGTGCGACACTCATCTGTGATTCAAAATCGGATAATAGGCCATAATACTCAGGGTTACGGAGAGGTCAAAAGGAGAGCTGTTGTTCAAAAAGGGGAGGTTTAATGTAATTTTTAACCATTACATTCATTGAAAGATGATGATCATGCTAGTCTACAGGACAAACGATTAAAGATCTCCTGAATTGTTCCTCTGTTATAAAGGAGTTCAACTTTATCTGACCTTTCCACCAGGAGCTAAAATCAGTCGAATTTGCTGACTACATGCTCTTTTTTTGCAGCTCTCATTGAGAATAAGCAGAATCAGAGATGATCTCAATGTGGGTAGCATGCAGAATTTGGTACTCTTGACTGCTTCAAAGCAGAATTTTTAAATTTCCTCTTAAAAAATCAAATTGGTATTACTGAATTAAAAGAAGAAACAGAAAAAAGGATCTTCATGCTGCATAGAGTATTAAAAATAAAATGTCAGGCATATATTTAAAGCAAACTAACCTTCAGAAATCACTGGTCTCGATATTTGCTAGAATATCTGTCACTGAAATGTGCATGAGCTCTTTCAGGTACCTCCAGTTCAGCGTATTTTTGTGTAGCTATATCCTTATTAATTGTATTCTCATTCAAAGGACACCTGTAAGTGCGTGCTTACGCACACACGTGCAAATGTGGAACATCTCCCAGCAAAATCTGGGGTTGTGATAAAAGTTGCAAGGCAGGATGGTTCTGGCTGAAAGTAAATACCTCTGGTGAGCATATTTGTATCAGAACTAATCACCCTGGTCTCCCTTTACAGGCAGTGGAGGAAACAGGCATTGCTGGAGTGTGATTCATCTCCTGCTGAAGTAGTGTCTTAAATGGGTCAGACACCTATTTCATTATTTTCAAAGGGTGCCTTTGTTGCCTAGCTCAGAAAGCGAGGTCTACGTTATAGACATCGAAGGATGGACGAGATGATGATGAGTCAGCAGTGTGCCCTTACAGCGAAGGCAACCTGCTGCATCCTGGGCTGTGTTAGAAAGAGCTCAGCACAAGGGCCAGGGAGGTGGGCTTTGACCCAGCTTTGACCTCCCCAGGTCCTTTCCTGCCTAAATTACCCTGTGAACCTGTTCTCCTCTATTCAGCCCCTGAGAGACTGCATCTGGAGTACCATGTCCTGTTTTGGGCTTTCCGTTCCACAAAGGCTTTGATGAATCAGAGTCAGTCCAGCAAAGGACACCAGGAAAGTCAAGGGGCTGGACCATGGGGCTGGACGAGAGCTGGAGCATGTGCTGGATGGCTCAGAGCGGCTGGAAGAGGTGGGTTTGTTCAGACTTAAGAAGAGAAAGATAATGGGGAATCCTGCGACTTTCTATAACCACATGTAGGAGGAAATGGAGAAGACATAGCCAGACTCTTCTTAGCGATGCCTGGTGAAATGATGGGAGGCAATAGAAAAAAGCTAGAGCATGAGAAATTCCAGTTAGCTATAAGGGAATTTCCTGTCACCCTCAGGGTGGTTAAACACTGGCACAGGTTACCCAGAGAGGCTGGAGACACTCAAACCTCCACTGGGCAAAGCACCGAGTGATGTGTATTAGATTTGCCTTGCTTGGAGCAGGCAGTTGGATGAGATGACCTGCAGATATCCCTTCCAATCTGTATTATTCTATCAATCATGCTATACACTTATATTTTTGGGATAAGGCTGGTCCTTGGTACACTCTAGGTTGTGGCTTTTTCTTCCCAACATTTATTCTTTTCTCTTTCCTGAGCTTATACCCTTCTGTTTCCTGCAATCTGGTATTGGGCCATGATTCTCTCCAGTTTTGTCTGGTTTTGAAGGATGTATTCTCAGAGCTGCTTACATGTCTAAACACACCTTATCTAAACATGTCTAATTTGACATCCAGTGTAGCTGCCTTGAACTCTCTGTATATTCAAGGAAAGGCATCATGGGTGCAGATCATGCCTCTGAGTTTCAGATTTTCAGATGCCAGTGTTGATCATCCTTCCCATATTCAAACGGCCCTCCAAAAACAAGATGTATAACCCAGATCTTCTTGTTTGGAAACAATTATTCGTTTACCCTTCTGTCCAAGATGAAGCTACTAAAAGGAGAAAGCTGGACACAAAGTCCCAGCCAGCGTGACCATATCTGAGGTTTGAGGTGGCAAAAACACCATAATGCTGCATGCACGGGGCCTTCCCACCCCACATTTTTGGCCAAGCAGGTCCCTGTTTCATGTTTGCTATCCAAACATGCCTGCTTGCCATGGCAACCAGTCAACACTCAAAGTATTTTAAAACTGCTAAGGAAATGTCCCCTTTTTTTCATTTATATGCTGTCACTCAGTTAGAAAAGGCAAAACATAGTAATAAAGTCGGGAGCCTCATTGTTTGTCCCAGCTGAATCTGAGAGGTGTGGAGTACTATGGGCAGGTTGATTTTGAAGACCCAGTCTAAACATAGTTCTGTACTGTGGGATAAGGCAGCAGTTCAAGTTCCAGTTTTATCACTTGTTTCTATTATCAGTCCCATGTGTTTAATGTTTTGCTTAAAGTCCAAATTTCTGTGGACAAACAATGAGTTGGGAGCCTCAGTTTAGTTTTCTAAAAAAAAAAACAACAAAAAATACCACAACCAAAAAATGGTGCTTTTCCAGATATTGCAAAAGGATAACTTTAAGTTATTCAAAGAGCTTAGTTCCCACTAACTTCTCCTTCCTTTAATAGAAAACTTGCTGTCTTTCTCAGCTTAACATTTTTGTCCTGACTTTCGAAATCTTTATATATAATCTTGATAAATAGCATGAGAGAACTCAAAAGCCTCAAAAACAAATGGCAAAACTCAAGTAACCAAAAGGTATATTAAAAAATTAGAATTTTTCAGTGTTTGATTTAGATTATGTTTTTCATATTAATAGGGGTACATTGTATTCGAAGAGGACTGAGTCATGTGTGCTGGTTGTTTAGAAATAACTCCCAAATTCTGAAGCAGGAAAGCTCTGAGTAAGTTGTGTGTTAGTTGCACTTTCATTACTGAATTTCACATTAAAAAAGCAGAACTAAGCCAAGTCCTGAAATATCTGAAACAAGAAAAAACAAATGACCCTCTGCAAAAGTGTTCTTTTCCTGTGCTCCCAGGAACGCTGAGTTACCCATACTCAACACAGCATAAAGGGAACGAATAAGGACATTTAACTGTACATAGGGGATTTCGCTTTGTTTATGACAAGTGAAGTACGTGATCAGATCTGCAGCCACGTTCCTTCTATCCTACCGGTGCTTCCTGGAGCAGGGAGTCTCCCTGTTTTATTGACACAGCTTCTGTGCTTCAGAAGACAGTGTAGGGGTGGAATGAAAACACCTAAAAACCATGCATGAGAGGCACATGAGGATGGAGACTGTGTCAGGATAGGGAAGCAAACCCTGCAGCTGACCTCTATTGAACAACAGAGGGGCTGTGAGGTCCAGGCAGGAGAGTCGGAATTTGGGTGTGCTGCCATCCAAAACCACCCTGGCAGGGCTCAGCAGGAGGAAGGTTGTTTTTCTGCTGATTTCCTGCTGGTAGTTAGTCTGTGTCAGTCACC
The DNA here is from genome assembly GCF_000695765.1 of Mesitornis unicolor. Taxonomy (NCBI): domain Eukaryota; kingdom Metazoa; phylum Chordata; class Aves; order Mesitornithiformes; family Mesitornithidae; genus Mesitornis; species Mesitornis unicolor. Next base: position 62,139 of record NW_010194321.1, on the reverse strand, counting down.
ACCATAACCCTCTTTCTCTCTGCTCAGTCCTTTGGCCTGCTGGTGATAGCACCTGGTGCCATGCGAGAGAGCTGCTGTGTCTGGGCACACTGTGCTTTGACCTGGAGTCAGCTGCCCTCAGCCGTGCTACTACAATTTATAACTCAGAGCTTCTTCTTCTCATTGATTTTCAGCTCAGTGGAGAAACTATAACCAAATATCCCCCCTTCTGTGAGGAGAGGAGGACATTAAGGGGTCATGCAAGGGCTCTGTCACTTGCTGCAGGCTGAGCCATGCTTGCAGCATCTCTGACAAAGGCTGGAGCAGCCACAGCTTTGGTGGGTGGCACCTCCATGGCAATAACAGAGAAACAGCCAAGCCCTTAATACCTTCTTGTAAAATTGCCTTTGGTGTGTAGTTGAAAAAGGTCTTTAAAGAGGTGGGTCTAACAGAAGGGATTAATGCAATTCACCCACTTCGTGCCATGATTTTTTGTGTTCAAGTCCCAGCCTGGATTGCAGTTGCTGACACCTGCTGAGGTTGGGGGTTCTCATAAAATTTTTAGGCTGGCACTAAGTGGTACAAATAGTTGGATAAGATTTTGCATCTAGGTTCTGATTATGTAAATAACAGGAATTTGATCAGCTGTTTTTTGGCCTCTGCTTCTAGGAAGGGAGAGAAATAAGTAACAGACTTCCTGGGATAGTCAGAATAGTGGGTCAAATTTTGTCTGATGCGATGATATTGTTTAGCTGGGGTAGGGCTTGAGTCTCCTATTTTAGAGAGTCCAAGGTTTAAAGAGGTGTTAGCTTCGTCACTGTGGGAAGAGTGCAGTAAGAGCTAAGAGCTGGAGCACTTGATATGTAGTCATGAAAGAAGAGTAGAGAATAGTTTTTTGGAGCAGAAGAGTTTGGCCTTTTATTACAGCTTCCAGTGCTCACTTGCTCCGTGACTGGACAAAAAGGTCTGCAAGGCAGAAACCATTTGCCAGCACATTACTAACTCTGAAGCTCACTTGAATTACAAGTCCACATCAAATCTTATCATCAGAGCTGGGGCAGACGTCAAGGATATTATCAGAAGGACTTTAGCCCCTGCCTGTCACAAGCCTTGAGCAGAGGCTGAACTCTCCTCTATGCATGCCCAGACAGAGCTGGCATCAAACCACATGTTTGTTTTCTTCTTGGAGGAAAGGAATTATTCATAGCATAATGTTTATGGCATAATTGGCTGCTGTTGCCAATGATCTTGCGAGAGTCTCCTGCGTGATTGAAGTAAGACAAGTCTTGCTGTCTCCATGTCCTAATAATATGAAGGATATTAACTTCACTAGCAAACTGCCCTGTAAATAAAAACAAAAATCATCTCTGTACCAAAGCAAAGACAATGAGGAGCCACGTTGGTTCCTTGCACTGAGAGAGAAACACATCTGAGCCCATAGAAAGAAATCTGCTGCAGCTGTGCTGTTGGACTTGAGGTTGGTCTGCAGATGGAGATAGGAAAACCTTGCAGATATTTCTGGTGAGGCAGTGGTTTGTCAGACTGTCCAGGCTGCTGCTCACATAGAAAACTGCTTTTGTTTCTTACGCTACCAAAGACCAAAAATTATGAGACTTACTCCAGTTCAGGTCTAAAACCTGGTACTGTATTCCAAAGACTTTGACAGTAACAATCTAGTTTCTCACTTTCTAGCACAAATTTTAAAAATGAAAACTGCTGCAGCAATAAAACTCCACATCCCTGGAGTGGACCGCATTGGTATAAACTGACATGGAAACTGACTTACATGGATCTTGCTGAATGGAGTGAAAGAGGCTCCCCAGCCATCCAACCCTCCATCCATCCTTCAGGATTTGTCCCTCTTTCCTTCTTTCTGCCCAATGTCTCAAGCAGCTTTAAAGACCAAAGTCATTGCCTAAGCTAAGGTCTGTCTGCAGCCTCCAGGGCTGGGTTCATGGACATTTGTGTGTGATTGCTTTAGAAAATTGGATGCATTTTGCCGAGTTGTTTTTAGTCAGAGACCAAGCAGCTATTTATTACTATGTAGAGAAGTTGCACATTCTTCAGCTCTCAGGAAAAGCTTTATTGGTTTTTGTTTGGCAAATACTAAGAAAAAAAGAAAATAAAAAGAGTTCTTTCCCTTGGCAAACAGTGAACACTTAAATGGAATAGCTCTGGATTTTGCAAGGGGAATGCTTTCTGAAGGAAAAGAACAGCCCTCTGATTTCACTTAGCAAACTGTGAGCTTTGCACAATACTGTGACCTCTGTTGAAAAGATGGTTGATTAATTATACTATATATCCTGGAACAGTCTTTATGGATTTCAAGCTTACTCACATATGTGCATACAGTGCTAACCAGTGCTTGGAGAGCACTGGGTGATAATGCATCACTAACAGATGAAATATAGCTCCTGGGAAAACATTATGTCCCTGAGCACTACAAATTTACTGCCACCTGCAAGCCGACTGCCTCTCCTGCTTGCTAAATCCCAAGGTAAGAGCCATAGCTCTTCTGCTCCATCAGGATCCTGTTCCCACAGAATCTGAAGGAGCAGGAAAAGTTCAACAGCACTTGGTGGCTCCACTCCTTCATCAGGGTAAATTTTTCCTTTGCTTCTCCCTTTGTCCCTCCAATACCCAGCCTGAGAGAAGGATTCACCCTAAAGCTGTACCCCTGCTGTTCCCCATGAGAGCACGGGGGAAGGGTACAGAATGGATTGGAGAAGAGCAGACTGTCCCAAGTTGCTTCTCTTCTTGATGAACACACACTGTGGTACAGAAGTGATCCAGGACTGGAGTAAAATGAATTGCTAGGCAATGATCAGGCAGACTTTGGGGTGATGAAGGCCTTTTTCTACTGACTGATTAGTTTGGGCATGGTTGAGATGGCCTTCAAGTTGGTGCCTAGAGCTTCTTATTGCCTATTTCCAGGCCATCAAAGATATCTAGGCCCTAGGAAGCAGCAGACCCGGGTGCTTTGGAGTTTGGACTGATTGAACACGGTCCCTAGCTCAAGTGGGATGCATCTTTCGTGCTGTGTGATACTCATTCCTGATGTTGATGGTCACACCATAAGAAACCAAGTTAGTGGAATATTAATCTCTCTCTTTTTAAGAATTTGCTTTTATGTGAACATGAACTCATCAGAATTATGCCCTTCTTTACATTTATATGGCTATCAGATACAGCTGTACCCTGTAATGCCAAGGATCTAACACTGATGATGTGAAGAGTTGGGCAGAAAAAAACATAAAGCAGGTGGTATCTTTTAGAAGGGGAAACATTAATGCTTAGAAATCTTGGGAAACACACAAGATCTCGTCAAGGTGTATGAGTAAAATACAGAAACTGTCTGCTGAAGTGAATGTGAAAAAGGCATTTTGGATGACGGATAATTCTGTGGGACTGACATTCACCAAAAACATTTCCCTTATTGAATTGCACCAGGAGTCACGATGTGAAACTTTTGTTTTTCAAGACAATTAAGGCAGTATGGATGCAGATAAATCAAGGGAGTTGAAATTCTGGTTATTTCTGGAATCAAAGACAAAATTACTTTGAGATCAGATGGGGCTGGGATTTCTGCCTGAGACTACAGTTTATGCTGTCAACAATCAACATCCAAGCAAGCTGTAAGAAAACGTATGCAGTTGGTCTGTTATCTAGGCTTTTTCTAGATAACAGGGTATCTGATCTCATCACTTCATGCTATTATTGGCACTTTTTGTATTGAAAAACAACAAAATATAGGCAGATGGGGCTGTTAGTTTAGAAGAAATACAGCAAGAATTCTGTAAATATGCTTTGGATTTGCCTCAACTGAATTACAGTCACATTTCCTCTGTAATAATTTGACAGAATGCATTAACTGTGGAATTGTTTACTGACTTTTAAGCAGTGATTACAGATCATGCACATAAAAGTGATTTTTTGAGCTCAGAAGAGTGACTGTTAATCAGTCAGAGATCACAAATATGTTGTTTGGTGTGTGTCCCCAGTCTGAGATTGTGTTTATCAAATACAAAAAAAAAACCCACTCTAAAAGAGGTATAGGAAAGAGCTATTTGTGGAGAAAATATATGTAATAATAATAACAACAACAACAATAATTATTTATTTTTTTAAGCCACAAGCAGTTTTCCTTCTGCCCCCAAATTCCCAGAAGTACTTTGCCAAATCAACATCTTGCTCACTATTACGCTTGTATGGGAAGCTGCACTATGATTTCCTGTATTGCAATGCAAAGTCACAGTGCTGCTTAGCTTCTGAAACCAAATAATCTCAGATCTCGGCATGAACTGTGATTTCCGTGATTTAGCGTTTGCCGTAGATTGAACACTGATGCTATCAGTAAACTGCTGCAGCCGGGTTTATCTCTCTTTGCAGTGGCTGTGCATTTATCAGGCAGCTGTCAGTACGCACAAAGGGAATTCACAGATCTACAGATAAACACAGGATCACAGAAAATAAAAGAACATATCCATGCTGATGCACACTTTCCTCTGCATTGCAGCGTGGCTCTGCAGGTAACTACATCCCTGTTTGGTAACATACCTCCATGTTTATGTATTATGGATTTCAGTGGAATTTAATGGAGCAGTTAAGTCCAGTTGCTGAATAACAAGTATTTAAATGATTTTATCTATACTATTAATTGCTTGGTAGGTCACCTTTCAGTGCTAATGAACACGTATGAGATAGTCTTTTTATTTTAATGTTTTATTTTTCAGAAGTTATCAAAGATTTGCATGGAAATGCACTTCTCCAACAAATTTAAGTTACTTTCTTAAAATAATTGAACTCCTAAAAATAGAAAAGGAAGTTCTCAATATATTTCTAGTCCAAAGATACAGACTAAAACTACAGACTTAGACTGGGTGACTCCATCTTCCTAAAGTATTTTGGAGTATGAAGCAAAATTTTGACTTGGAAACATTTAGTTAAAAAATACCAATTTCCAAAATCTGCACACTGATGGGGACTTGCACAGACTCGTAGGACCCTGATTCACCTTGGAATGGAGGCAGAGTGGAGCAGACAGTTTGATCACCTTCACATAGACCATCCATGGCTCAGCCTGGATTTGGAGCCGTATTTCCTTCTGGGGCAGTGAATGCCCAATCCACCTCCCCAGCCCAGAGGGGTAGCCTCGTACTGACACTGTTGTCCCTCGCACCGTCACCCCCAGCAGCAGGAAAGTAGGAGCTGCTGAGGTGTTTTATGAGTCTGAGGCTACCCCTAGTTGTTACCTGCCTTTTCCATGCAGTGACCGTAACCAGGATGGCTTGGCAGCAGAATCCCCCTTTCCTTTTCACCCCGCGAAAAAGTATAATTGAGCTGGTGCTTTCAAAAGTTGTGCTATCTGAGTTTTAAGTACAGAAAATACTTTTTTCATTCAGTCTGTTATAGCAGCAGTGTTTGTCCTGGTACAGATGGAGAGGAGCTTCTGGGAGGGTCTATGCAGAAGACAAGTAATTACCCAGAGGCAGACTATCCCTGTGCTCTGGCATGTTGTAACTCACTGTCGTGTCACAATGGTATTTTAGACAATTACAACACAGGATTGTACATTTTTGCACATACATATTTGCTTGACAAAACAAGCCTTTATTCACATGTGATGGGTAATTCCTCGTCCAAGCATCTCATCTAACTGCATGCACACTGGGTGCAGGCACAACAGACACAGAGGCCCTTGCATAAAAACAAGGGATCCCAGAAACATGCTGAATGAATTTCTGCTGTACACACTGTCCTGTAATTGTACTCCCAGCAGTGTGTGCATGGAGTTCCTGAAAAAGCTCTGGGGAGGGAGGGGAGGAAGAATTAAACAATATCAAAGACAAGCCGTGTGGTGTTGATCAGCCTGGAAAGCCATCTCGCTAATTGCTTGCAGGATGCATTCCAGGTTACTGCAAGCCAAGAGGCTGCAGGGTTAGTTGGGCTGAGCTGAAAATTACAGTGCTTTCTCCTGTCCTTGTGTTACTTGACTGATGGGAGTCTCACACCCCCTCGGGCGCTCGCAGGAATTAGGATCTGGTGTGCGCCACTGCAGGGTGTGCTGCTGGTTGGGCTTTGATCAGAGTACAGCCTTTGTTGTTGAAAGGAGATATTTCATCTCAGCAGATTCAAAACGGAGATGGTCTGTTCAAGGCTATAGCCACAGGACTTGTGTCCCCTCCCATTCCCCCCAAAAAAGTCGAACAAAAGCAAATGACCAACCAAATCATGTTTTGTTTCCACTGAGTAGACTGGTACGAGTCACTCCTATATTCATTATTACGAAGTCTGAAAGGCATCATGCTGGGCTGATTTCAGAGCAGTTCCCTATTAGCAGTATTTTTTAATGTGAATATCAAAGTCGACTTTCAATTACTGCTCATGACCTTAGAAAAATACTTAGTATTGTACATCTGAAGCCTTGTAATTGAAGGAAGCCCAGTAAATATTCAAGAACAGATAGCGAGAACCTGCCTGTCCTTCGGTGTAAATCACCTTGTCTTATGTGCTCTGTGCTGAATGATTTCTTCTGCCACCAGTGCTGTTGGGCTTGGTCCACAGCCTGCTCCTCACTAACACATGCTGGACTGATGGATGTTGCAGCATTTCAGATTATTTTCATGGCAGATGAACCAGGTTTAAGGATTAGATGGCAGTGAAGGAAGGAAGGCACCAGCTAGCCTTGTTCTGCAGTGCTGGATGGAGATTAGGTGCAAAGGCAGGTAGGCAGGAGGCCAGCTACCACAGACTCACTTCAATCAGTCAGTGCTGTTTGTAACTGGGGATCATGCAGCCCTGCGGGTTGTGAGGTGTAATTCTGGTGTAGCAAGCCTTAAAACCAAAGTGATGGGAGATCCCAGATGTTTCACCAGGTGAAAGAAATGGCACTTCTGGGTATTGATGCTCATTATGGGATCTAAGCACTCTTATCTCACCCTGAAAGCTCTTTCACACTGCTCATCTCAGTTCACTTAGGCAGTAGGAACTATTCATGAAATTGCTTCTTGCTGCCCCTTGCGTGACTCCTGCCCTTTCTGCCTCCTGTCAGAGTTCATTGTCCTCAAATTAAGCTGTGCTCCAACCTCAGTGTGGGAGTGGAAAGAATTTGTGCCTTCCTGGATGCCCCTGGTGTGCCATGCACGGGTGTGATTTGTCGGTCCCATTGCTACTGTCCCTGTTGTTCCTGGGAACTCTCCTGACCAGCTCTTCAGGTTGACAGGGGCAGACGCTACAGTTGGGATATAATGGATTAATCATATTGAGTAAATGATTTAGCCGTTGAGCTGACACATAGTGACAGACCCAAGAAATAACTCTTCATTTCATCAGGTAGCCAGACAATTTGATGGATGGGGACTACACAATATTTCACTGAGGTTAACCGACTATTATGCCAGAGGCTGACAAAATGAAGACTTCACCAGTTAAACCAGGTCCCAGGGATATTTGGTGCCAAGTGGGAGCTGGAGTTAGGTTTCTGCAGAGTAATTGAAAGATGTCACTCAGCTGAGTTGGGGATGGTTGTGCATTAGGGAGCACATGGAGCAGATGGACCTTACACTGTGCTTGGTGACTCCTAGGGGGTGTGGGCACGAGTGGTCCATAGCCTCAGAGGTCACTGCCCACTGTATACCCCTTTCCTCCTGGGTGCTGCTGAGCCTTACTGAAATTCTGGGTAAAGATGGGGATCTCTAGCAGGTAACACAGTCATGTAGCTACAGATGGGTAAGAGCTGAGAGCAGAAGACAGCCTTGTCCTATTATTTGGGATACAACAGGCAAGGGATGTTCCAGATCCATGAGGAAGACAAGTGATAGCCCTAACCAAAAGTTTCTCCCTAACAATATTAACAAGTGTTCAGATCTAGTGGCTGGCACTATAGACATTTTGTTCCTTTTAATGTTTCTGTCAGGGTATTTACAGTAAATAAGCTCTGGTTGTAAGTGTTTGGCTACTTGTCACACCCAAACCATTTCTGGGAGACACTGAGAGGACCTCAGATGGCAACCAGCCTCTGTCAGCCCCACCAAAATGGGTTTCTGTTTTGCAAAAGAGGTAGCAAGCGTGGCCTGACCCTCACACCCCATCATTAAAATTCCTTGGGAACTCCAGCCCAGCTGGGGGCAAATTCCAAGTCGTGAGGTCATGTCTGCAATGAGCCCGTGACAATAATTGCCATTATATGGCCCTATTTATTCACTGAAGACACACTAATGTTGCTGCGGAATGAGGCCATGGGCAATAGAGAAGGCCATCTATTTGTGATTGTATGGTTTTATTAACTTAAAGTTGTTAATCTGTTGTTTCCAGTTGCCTTGGTCCAGCAGAATAGTAGGATGTCATGGATTGCTAAAATCTAGTTTATCAGTACCAGTAAATAAAAAAATATAATTTTAAATAAGCGTGAAGAAGAGCTGAAGAGACTGAATCTTGTATCCAGCTTGTCCTGAGAGTGTGTGTTGGTACAGTTTGCAGTTGGCTTTTGCAGTATTGCTGTCCTTCCACATTTTGCTTCCAGGAGGCTTGTAAATTGTTGTCTTCAATAGCACAGAGGTTTGAAAAGTACCTGGCCAGGATATTCCAGAGGGCAGCTGAGTTTCAGTGTGCTCGAATCTGGGTTGGAGGCAGAACAGGTTCAGGGCTTAGGCCTGGCTCTAGCATAAGCACTTCCTTTGTTTTTCAACTTCTGCTGTCTCCCAGGTGAATTTACTTTTCTTCTTCACTGTTTGCTGTGTTTTACAAGAAGTGTTATTCCATCTAAATAAGCCCATGTGCTCCTGTTTAACCTGAGTAATGAGAGATTAACAACAGGGCATATCCAGGAAATGTCCTGTTTTTTTAGTGTTCATGCACCCTCTATTGCAGTTTGGAGTTCCCACATCACCCAGGCACAGACCTCAAGAGTGCTCTGCCCTCTGAACTGGATTTTCCTTGTTCATTACCTTCTCTGTCCTGCAAGAGAGGAATGACATTTTAAAGTTGACTCATTTACAGTTTTTGTAGGTACAACATCCCTGTTGCTTTCTTGTGTGCTTCCTTTCTACTAGTAGACAACACTCTTTAAAGTGGTTTTCTGTCTATGTGTGGCCCTAGGTCTATTATCAGTGACAATTTTTGGTTTTTTTACACTAAAATTTACAAAGGTTTGTTTTCAGAATGTCTTTAATACGGTACAGAAGCACAGGGGTAGCAATCTGGGGCAAGAGTGAATTGGTAAGAACTTATCATTGGGAGATGAAACCTAAATAGGAAATATAATTATGTATCCTAGATTTTTATCCAGTTTGTTGATGTTCTTCACAGTAAAAAGAAATGCACTTCTTTCAGCACCTCTCTGTTCCCAGTAGCCACACTGGACATTTAAAGCAGTCTGCCAGGTCTGATCCCTTTTGTGGCAGCAGAAAGCAGAATTAGCTCCAGGTGCTCTGTGCAGTGACTCTGGTTACAAGGACAGCAGGAGGGTGGGTATCTCCCTCGCCAGATCCTAACTTCTTTCTATACCTGTTGGGTGGCTGCATGAGGAAGTGATTTAAACCAGCTGATGACTTAAAAATTCATATTCTTTCATGATATTTAATCATCTGTCACTGTGTCATGTCCCCCCCCCGTCTTGTGCTGCCATTATCGAGGAATGCTAATGAGGAATTTAGGAAAGCTCTTTAACACAGATCACAACACCCATCCTGATGTGTTCTGCGCAATTCTTGTCTGCTGCATGGTTCATCAGTGTCCAGCTTTTTGTACTAAAAGAGAAATTTATGGCTTTCTTGCTTTATTCATTCCCCTTTCACATAATGGTCCTTGAGTTGGCTCTGAAGATAAATCCTTCTTTAGCCTTTAAACATAAATCAGAGTTCAGGGATGATGTGCACTCAGAAGATGCAGCTGTCTATAGTGAGTGTTTGCAGCCTTAACAGCAGCGAACTGCTTCTTCAAATTCAAAGAAAGCCCCTTTGCTTTCCACTCTAAATTCTTTCCTGGGTCATTACAGATCCATGGAAACAGTGCGCATGATGCACTAAGAGTTAAAGTTTTTAATCTAATTTTATGTGAGTCTCAGCTTTCTTGCCATCCTTTGTCTGGCAATTGCTGTGTAATGCACAGGCAGTAATTGCAATGCCATTTGTTTCACTGAATTCATTAGTGCGCTTGTGATTCTGATCTGATAAAATACATCTTGGGCAAAACATTTAGCAACAGACATGGCCCAAGCCTTGAGACTTATTTCTGGTCTGCACTTCAAAGTCATGAAGATTCGTTGCCATTTAGTTCAGGGCTTGGTTTCGTACTTGCATTTACTCAAAAGAAAAAAGGGGGTTTAGTTTGTTCAGTCTCCCAGCTTGACAGGGGTACCCATGGATGTTGATGTGCCCACACATCTAGAAGGGAGAAGAGCATCAATGGGATCAAGTCTGGGGGCAGAGTGGGAATGGGGCAATGAGCATGTCGGACATCTGGGCAGCTGAGTGCAGCAATGGCTGTGGGACTGCGAGAATAAGGTGTGACCTTACCACAGGCCACACGGTGATTTCAAAATGGCTGATTAAAAAAGGGAGCATTTCATAGCTCTTGCAAGCAAACCCACTCACACAAGATGGAACTCAGAGAACTGTGCACAGGGCTTGGGTGCCTGTTCATGGCTACTGCCTGTTCCTGCACAGCCACAGGTCATTACCTTGTGTGGGACTCCATACTCTTTGTAGGGATCCCCTCTATAGATTATTAGCCCCAAATTTTCACATTGGCAAGTTTCACACAGCAGGACACCAAAGGTGTCTGCACTTTTTGAGGACGGCGAAAGGTCTCCTAGGAGTTCTCTGGATGTCACATCCTGCAGCGCTCCTCAGGCTCTGCTCTCCCAAGGAGATCTCCCCTGCCATGTACTGAGTCCTTCTGCAGTCTGAGGGTCACTTCTCAACTCGAGGTCAGTCTGCACAGGTCCAGTCGGAGCCGTTTATGGTTTATGTTTATTTAACACTTTAGGCTGCTGTAACTAATCGCTGCAGCTTCCTTTTCATGAGCCACTGAGTTTAAAAATAGACATTTGGTGGATCTGGATTTGTTCCAAGATGCGTACTTCTGGGTTTTCAGATAGACATATTTTCCCTGTTTGGATAATATTTCAGAGGAGCTGTATAATTAATTATTTCTTATCTTGATCAGTGTCACCAAAGTGGAAATCATACCTGTCCTTCTGCTCATCTTTAAGGGATTTTTTTTCATCTGGAAGATGCTATAAAATAATTACTTTTTCAACTAAAATAAATATTGCCTAGCTCAGGATCCTCTCCTGAGACCAAGAATATCAGAAGTTTTTCTGGTATAGTTCTCCAGAGAAAAAGGCCTCCCTTGTCAGAGGAGTGGATGATTTGACTAAACCAGTAGCAGTCACTGGCTCCTGTGTGGTTTGCATGAAAATCACAGATTTACTGCTTGATTTATGTTCTCCTTTTGCAAATTGTGTTCCAACTGGCTTTAGCAATGGATGTTGGACAGATTTCTGATGGATCAAAAGAGCTTGGCTCCATGGAGCATTTAGCTGAACTGAGTGGAGGAGTGGCTGGAGGAGAGACTGGAAAGTTGATCAAAATATTTGGAACTGAGAAAGGTGACTAAGGTCTGATCACTGTGAGGTTTTTGTTGTTGCAGAAAACTATATTTCTCTTTTTGTCATCATTTGAACTGCTGTGGTAATCCAAATTCCTCATCAGCTGTTTGGCCAGTTAACAGAGGTATCCATTTGCAGTAAAACTAGAGATAAACTTAGTGTCCTTCATTGAGATTGTTCAATTTGAATATTGATCATTAGACACTTTGGAAATGGCCTAACCACTTTGGACATGGCCACCTGTGGTTACGAGAGGGAGAGGGACAGAACTGGCTGGAGAAAGTGTTTTTCTTGATATGGGTGTAGCTCTGGGTCAGATTGGGAAGGACTGTGGCAGGAGATGCAGCAGAGTAAACCATTCTGCTCAGAAGGGGAAGTCTGAAAAGTTGCAGAATATGGGCAGATAAGAGGTAGGAATCCACATGAAAATTTTAGGTTGCTGTCCTGGATATGTGTCAAACTGCCTGCCTGCTGCAGGATGGGGCTTACAGAGACTGATATCTGGTGTCTTTGTTCTTTGCTCCAAATCACAGCCTTATTTTGTTCTCTCTTTTACTTGCACTACCTGTACAACACAGTTTTTTGAAAAAAGGAGACGGCTTCTGTTTGTACCACTGTGCATGGGAACTCCTTGCTGCAAGATAACCTTGAGATACGTCACTGGTCTAAAGTATTGCTATAAACCTCTTATCTTTTGCAGACCTCTTCTTTTACAGTGTGTGAAGGGCAGAGATGGAAAATCCATCTGTGCACCACTGTTTCTGTGACTCTGCACTGTGGTGCAGGAGGCAGCTTTGGTGCACCTTGGCAATTCATGTCTGAAGATACCTGAAAAGAAATGAGAACGTGAGTTCAGCATGCATCTGTGCCGGATTGTGTGCAGCCACAGCCTGAGGAAGGTCACAGGAGCAGCTCTGTGTCCCTGGGACCATCAGCAGCTCTAAGGGGACACCAGGACTGTGGGTTGGGTGTGGGCTGGGCCTTCTTTGTCTCACCTAGTGCATTTTCCATTGCTACTCAGTGTATGCCCTGAGGAGCTCGTTGCTGTTGAAATCTTTGCTGGAGTGTCCTGGCATATCTTCTGCAGGGTCCTAGCTGAGGCTGGCAGGCTGTGATGGCAGAGCATGTCCCCCTCGATGTCTGGCAGTCTGGCCCTTGGGGTTTGCCATTCTCCTTCTGATGGCTTTTGAATGGATTTTTTAAAGTGTGCCTTCCAGCAGCTCTTTAAACGCTGTGGCTGGCAGTGATGAATGGGTGGTCAGTGAAAAGACCTAGAAATAAACTGCTGATTCAATTATGAATGAAATGCGCCCAGCCAGCACTATTAAAATAATATTTTGTCTTACATTGACTGAAGAAGGGTGTGATTTTACAGCTGTGTCTACAGCCAGGCTGATGTAAGAGCCCAGGGACATTTCTGGTGCAACTGAAGTCAGTTGAAGTTGAGCAAAAGCTGTTGCTGAATATGGGAACATGTTCTTGGTGATGAAACATCCTTAGTCAGAAAGTCATCTTCTTTTGAGTGATTGAATACAATACTGGAGAACACACCCCAGAGACATATTGCTTTCCTCTTTTCTCTTCCTTCCCTGGCCCAATTATTATGTGTCCTTTTAATTATTATTATTTTATTATTGTTATTTTTATTATTTTTTATTATTATCTTAATTATTGTTATTATTTTATTACACATCATTACACACATATTTATTACACACCATTAGGTGTTTGTGCCTTTTAGCAATATTAAACTCTGCATAGCACACACTTCATCTCCTTTGAACAGTAAAGTAGTTGGTGTTTAAATGGCCTGACTGATCTTCAGGTGAGCCACATGTGAATAAGGGTGTTTGCATCTTTCCAGATGAATGCTCCAGGGCCTTAGCAGAGATGAGTCCACACCACTGCATGAATTCTGCTCACTCTGTATTTGGAAGGAGCTCAGGAAGCCAAAGAGATTTCAAATGTGAAAGCAACAGTGTGAGAGCCGGTGAAGATGTCTGTTGGCACTGCCAACTGATGCTCTGCAGTCACCCCCTGAACAGGAGCCTGTTTTGTACTGGGAAGCACTGGTATGAAGTGTCTGTCCTGCACTTGCAGGAGACCTTGGCAGGCATACTCCATGCAAAGCTGAGTACTAAGTTGTGTAAGTCACTTGAGCTGTAAAGTCATTGCATGTACCTCCAGGGTCATCAGATGAAGGTCTAGGATCAGCTAAGAGAGAAGTGAAGTCTCACATTGCACATCCATGCAGCAGCTCCTGGGGAGTTACGGGATTACTCCCGGTGAGGAAGGGCAGCATGGTCAGGTCCCTCCCCTTCCTGCACATGTTGCCACTCCACAGGCATTAGGGCTCATCGGAGTGAGTAGGACCTGTCAGGAAACTACACCTCAGCATTATCTATGTGGGTGACTTCGGTCATAGATCTCAAATATGTCACGTTTCTAAGACAGTTTGCACTATCTCTGTTCTTTTCTGCAGGGCAAAACAAGCGGGCAGGCCATGCACCCATGGTGATGCTTGAGAGAGTCCAGCACAGAGCCACAAAGATGATTGAGGGAGTGGAGCATCTCCCTTATGAGGAGCAGCTGAGGGAGCTGGGTCTCTTTAGCTTGGAGAAGAGGAGACTGAGGGGTGACCTCATTCATGTTTATAAATTTGTAAAGGGCCAGTGTCAGGAGGAAGGAGCCAGGCTCTTCTCTCTGATGTCCAATGACAGGACACGGGGCAATAGGTGCAATCTGGAGCAAAGGAGGTTCAACCTGAACATGAGGAAAAACTTTTTTACTGTAAGGGTTACGGAGCCCTGGCCCAGGCTGTCCAGAGAGGTTGTGGAGTCTCCTTCTCTGGAGACATTCAAAACCCGCCTGGATGCGTTCCTGTGTGACCTGGTCTGATGATCTTGCTTTGGCAGGGGAGTTGAACTGGATGATCTTTCGAGGTCCCTTCCAGCTCCTCATATTCTGTGATTCTGTGTGATTCTGTGATGGGCACCTGCTGAAATTGCACAAAACTTGTTGCCTCCCTGCTGGTATTTCACTGGACAGCAAGTTCCCTTTCTCCTTTAGGTGCTATGGGAGAAAAATTTGTCTTTGTCCTTGCAGATCGACTGGAAGTACAGTAGCTGTGTTGGCCTCAGGAGAGCCCCCAGAACCTGTCATATTTTTTAGTCATAAAACGATATTCTGAAGATACAATGCTCACTGTCCTCTATGTGCAAGCTATACTCAATACCTTTTTTAAAGAACAGCAAGAATGTCCAGCAAATTACATTGATCAAGGATCAGCAATCACTTTGAGATGCACGACTTCTTGTACAAATAGTTCTAAAAAAATGTTAATGGATTTTAATTTATAATATCTTACTTCTTTCCAAAGGACTTCCAAGCCCATGGAAAACCTGACATCTAGCAAATGTACCTGGACAGGGATTGCAGATTTTGACACCATCATGATAGGAAACTTCGGAGATGAACTGGATGGTGACTGCAATATCTCACTATAGATATGTAAACAAGAAGGTCCCAGAAACTCCCACATAGGACAAGGTGGCCTGCTGGCTAATGTAATTCAATGCATGATGGCTGTAAGTGGAGAAGTGGTGTAGGTGTTGGCTGTTGAATTGGGATAGCTGTTCCTAGCTGTCAGTGACCCCTTGTGTGACTATGGACTAAATATTTAAATCATCTACTTGATTCCTTTCCTGTCAGGACAGTCAGTGATATCCACCATAGTAAAACTCTAGGAGAGGTTAAAATTGTGAGGTGAGACTTGCTGAACAGGATTATGAGGGCATCACATCATCAGAATTCACCACTTTACATTATAAAATGATTCTCCGAATGATGAAAGAACCCAAAATGAGGGTCAAGAGAAATAAAATTCACACCGAACTCTGAGTCATGCTTCCTCCTTTATAGTCTCCTTTCCACTCTGTAGCATCAGTGTGCACGGAAATCCAGGGAAGTAAATGTTCTTTGTTTATTTGAGCTCCATGCGGCACTGAAGTTTGGGGAGTGCTGCAAGACTGGCCTCATAACTCATGATGTGCTTGGTAATTCAAGGGTAAAGGGTAAAGATAATAATGTTTTCTATTTGAACAAGAGGGAGAGTGGATTTGAATGGGTGATGGATATTATGGAAACAACTGCTTGTTTTCTGTGCATGTGTATTTGTGTGCATGAGCACAGTCTGTTTTCCATTTAGTGACTATACAAAAGCTGACGATGGGACTAATAGCAAGATTAAAAAAAAAAAGCATAAAACAGAAACAAAGGGCCATTCTTCTTTGTGCTGATTAGACTCCAGCTACAAGATCTTGTCTGAAAACATATACAAAAATTCTGTCAAGATATAAAATAAAATATTAGTATTCAAACCTAGAATAATTTTATAGCTCCTGCAGATGCAGTACCTTAAGTAAAATTTTTCAGGAGTTTCTTTTCAAGGGTCTTCCTTTTTTACCGTTTGAAAATTATTGTTTTTATTCTCTTTCTGCCTGAAAAACAGCTGGGAAAACCAGGGCAGTTAATGGGATTAAAGAGCGAGACTTACTTCATCCTCTACAGAAATGAATTTTTCCCCCACTTGCATTTTACTCTGCAGTGATGCATGTGGCATCACTTGATGCCCCTTGCAGGAACCCTGATGCCTTTGGGCAGCTGAGCTAAAATTGTGGGGAATTCAATTTTGTTATATATTTTGGGTGTTCTCTACACATCTCACTTTATACATCTCTGCAAAATGTCTTGTCTTTTTATCTAAAAAGGATAAAAGTTCAAGACCAACATACATTTGAGGATTTTAGAAATAAACCCAACCAAAGCAGTGTTCTCAGCAGTTCCCATTAATACGGAGTTTCTTGGAGTTTTCATCACCAGGCTAAATTGTGTTTCTTTCATCTCATTTTGGGTCTACTCATCTAAGCATGCTAGCCACTGATGTAAACCAGTTTTGAAATCTCAAAAACCAAAGTCAGGCCCTTAAGTAATTGAATTTACAAACTAATCAGAAGTGAGATGCAGGAGGTGAAGATCAAAGATGCAGCTGGCCAGCCCAGACCTAGCATGTGCTTGTGAAGAGGTCCTGCTGGCCCCAGGAGGGGAAGTCTCATCCTTCCCCTGTACATCCAGGATATCTTCCTTTCTCTCCGTCCTCTCTGAGCTCTCTGAGATAGAAATTGCTTTTGCTTTAAACAGAGTATCGAATTCAAGCCGGCAGTAATGAGTTTAAGAAGAAAATATGAAAAATAAGACACTGGAATTAGTTTCACAGTAAGCAGCCAGGGCCACCATGGAGTCAAGGGAAGGTTTAAAAATCTATGCATGCAAACACACCCTTACTTGCTGTATGTTGTAGCTCATCCTAAGGATATTCCTTGAAAACTCATTGAGAAATTCTAACTTCTTTAGCGAGAGACACCCGAAGTCATGCACTGTTAAATTTCATTCATTAGGCTGTCACCTCAAGAGCACTCACTTGCACGTGTATCGCGGCCAGCCTGTCATCAGACCTGCTTATGGAGACAGTTTAGAGCAGCTACGGGAGAAGATGTGACATACTTTAACCCCGCATTGTACGTACCGCTGTAGAGGTGTCTGGGCCACAAGATGTGGTGTGGTGTGGTGTGCTGTGAGGGCTGAGTGCTCTGCAGCAGGGCTGGTCCCAGTAAGTGGGTTAAGTACAAGTGAACTTTCTGGCTTGAAAATTATTTTGACTTTGACAAAGGAAGTGAAAAAATAAATGTAGAAAATACTTTTTTCCAGAATTTTTACAATGTGTTTCTCTCCTCTCTAGAGTAACAACGTAAGCTGAAGTACTTCTCAGTAGGAATTTTCCATTCATATTTTTCCTACCCTGCACCCTCATTTTCCCTGTTTAGTGGAGAAGAGGATAAGCAGTAAAGAACAAAGAGGGATCAAAAACAAATGTAGTGTTTTGTTCCTCTGAACTGGGCTTATGCTAGGGAATTTGTGTGATAATTCATTTCCTATGATATGCAGGAGATTGGGTGACATCCCCTCCTGGCCTAGCTTCCCGTGGCACTAGGAATCTATGGACACTTTAAGAAATATTTTAAATAAGGGCAATTTCTCGAGCTGAAGAAACCTTTGGCCCAGTGAGCATGATATAGGTATGGAAGAAGCAGGTGAGAAAGAAGTAAGGAGGACTGCATTTGGCTTACCACCATTGACAAGGGACACAGACTCCCTACATAGGCATAGGGAGGAAGCCATAGGGTCATCTTTCTTAGGAATCTACCATGAACCCAACTTTGGTCATCTCTTCTTCTACTCCCATGAGTTTTTCCAAAGCAATGGCATGGTTTCTTAATGAAGGACAGAAAACACCTCTATTTTAGCCTAATTTCTATCCTGAATGCTGGATCATGTCCCTATGACAGACAGCACCTATTCCTGTTGGTTGGTTCCTGGTACGTCCCTACTCATGAAGTCACCCTTCAGAGGTGCCCACAGTGCGCAGACAGAGGTGGCTCTTGGTGTGGGCACTCCACACAGCCTCAGAAACAGCAGATCTGCCCAGGAGCACTGCCAGGAGTCTAGATGCCGAATTTGGGTGAGATGAATCACCCTTCCCATGCCTTACCCATCTAACTTGTACTTGTCGCACCTAACCAGTTTGGGTGCCTAAAGCAGAAGGTTTTGGCATCAGCCCCCCATGGAGATTAATCAGGTTCAGTTCCCTGATCTGGGGACAGTTAATTGTCTGTACAAAACTGAAAATCTCCGACCAAAACAGCTGAAAATATCCAACAGCCTAATGAGCGCCCCTGAGAGTCCAGCGTCCCAGTCCCCTTCACAAATCAAAGCAAGCAGAGCTAATCTGATCTCAGGCCTCTTTCATCCTAGGTGAGAGTCCTAACCACAGCCCTGTGGGCTGTCTGCCTGTCTCTCTGCTCTTTCATTTAAAGGAAAACTGTAAAATAACTCTCTTTTTCTTCATATGGAAATGGGAGGCATTTCTAAAATTCCAGGAATATTTGCAAGGCAGGAAAAGCCTTTCCTGCCCAGCCACAGCCACAGGTCGTGATCATAGCCTTCTCAGACCAAGACAGGCTCTCTTTAATTGTGTGTTATACTCAGACAGGTTCACTTTTATGAATGTATTGTAATTTTCTAAAGGGTTCTTTCAATGTGAGAACAGCCCCAGACCTGATGAATATACCTTTGTGTGCAGTTCTCTAAATACAGTATTTCTGGGTTAAGAGTCATGGACTTAAAAGCCAGCTGAGATCTTGGAGGAAACTTTATTAAAAATAGTCTATCATCTGTCTGGAATAAGAGCCCAGAGTTTGCAATGTAAAATAGTTGCTTATGAAAAACACAGTCTTCTTGAGTGAAACAGGACATAATCTTTCTGGCAAAAAGACAGAAGTTGAGTTTCTTTTCCAAAAGCTGTCCAAAAGCAGACATCAACAACAAAAAAATGCCTGTCACATTTCTAATTTCACATTCTGTGTGATGTTTTGAGCAGATTAACTACAGATCAGGAAAAGAAAACTTCCAGCACAGTTGAAAGAAGGCAGCCAAAATGGGATGAGGGGGAGAACCAACCTCAAAACAGGTTTTTCCTCCCTGATTTAAGGGAGACACCTGAGTACTTGGGCTGCGTCTGAGGGCCCACACACATTTTCACCTGTAGTCCATGGTGCTGCACACAGCAGTGAAGACATCAGCGTGCAGACACATTCACGGAGGGTTGTCATTTGAAATTGGCATTATTGTCCCTTGTGTTGTCCCATAACGCTGCTGGGAGCGAGCAGTAAGAAGATGGATGCTGGGGATGGTGGCAGGAGCAGGCTTCACCTTGGTGACCACAGGCTGCCGAAGCATCCTTCCTGCTGGGACACCCCCTCTGCCGTGGTCCTTGACACAGCACTGCTGCACATAGCACTGCTGGATCAGGCCCTTCAATATCCCCTTTTTTCACCACCGACCACAATGCGATGGTTGCCACTACTTTTAGCAGAGTGTTGCTAAGGTATTGCTGCTTGTTTTTTTCATACACCCCAGGCATTTTACTTAAGATGCAGAGAGGTTTTAGTGGTGTATAAAGCTATTCCTTTAACAGCAAGAGTCACTTGGTAGCTTTCATGGAACAGAAGAAGAGAAAATTTCCTTTTCTCTCAGAATAGATTTTCACTTTGGCCAAAACTTTATGTTCTCTTTCCCTTTTTCTTTCCCTTTTGTTAAAAAAACAAACAAACAAACAAACATACAAACAACCCAAAAAACAGAACTGGAAGAGCTTTTCAAAGTGCTAAGTTTTGTATTTTGGGTGCTCTGCATCTTCCCTTTTCCCTCTGAAGAAAAAAAAGACCCTGGAAAACAGCCCTGTGATGTCTAGATGACATTTCCTTAGGCCAGGGCATGATGTGAACCCCCATTTCCTGCATCCTGGGGTTACGTATTACAGGTAAAAGATGCTCCAGTGGAGGACGGGAATGGGGTGCTCCACCCCATGGGGCTATGAATGCTGTCCAAATGAGGCACCCATGGGTGGGGTGAGGCTCAACAACACCTCCAGATTTCTCAGTGCCTAGCTCACGTGGGTCCTTGCTCACTGGGCTGATTTGTGGCTCTCGTTTTTGGGAAATTCTGTTTAGGGAGCCCAAACACGTTGCTCAGCTCTGCTGTATGAGACAGTGAGTGCCTGGGAATAAACGGCTGTGGGTCTCAGTGCTGTGATGCCTGCACCCTTTGTGGGTCTTGTCCCAGGTGCCTGTGATTCTCTGAAAAAATGGATTTGGGCTCCAAAAGTGCTTAATGCTGCTTAGCTGCTCACCAGCACTACTGGCAATGTCAATTCTCCCCATATATGACCAGGTAGGCATGATGTAGAAAATGGAGAACTCAGTACAAAACCCCTTCCTCTTCCTGACATCCTAAACCAAAGGTAAAATTCAGCTAATCTTGCCCTTGCTTGCAGGCACAGTGAAAGGTACATGAAGTGCCTATTGCAGGTGCTTAACTGTGAATAACTCTGGAAAGTAAGATGTTGGTTTTCAGCACCTTGTGCTTCCTGAATATGTTCTTCAGCTGCAATTTAATGTTCCTTCTCTAGCCATTACAGTGCTATCAAGTTCACTGGGTTATAATAGTGCTATTAATCCTGATAACTATTTTAGCTTGTTTTTTCAGAGTATGGTGTACAATACCTTAGGAAGTGAGAGTGGATGGGAATCATAACATAAATTAATAAAGATTGTTAATGAATAAGGGCTCTGGAAAGTCAGCATGATGGGTCACCAGTGGGAGGGAAATGCTTGCATGGTTGGAGAACGACCCTTGTGAAGATTGTCAGAGCAAAGCAGGTCTCATCAGCCACCAAGGTTGCAGCTAAGACATAGGACATTGAGAGGGCACCAAGATATTGTAAAACAAGGGTCAGATATGGAGAAAGCCCTAAGAGATAGATGCATTGACCCTGAGAAAATGGCCTGCAGGCTATTTATACAACTCTCTATATTTTTATATATATTACTCTGATGTAATATATACTCTATTTATTTACAATATATACTCTATTTATTTATTACTCTGATGTTCAGTAAATGACCATGTGGAGAGAGATGCTCAGGAAGCATCTCTTTTATTGTGCATAAAAACAGTTGCACACGTTTAGGAAGGTCTGGCTTTTAGGACATGAGTGTGAACTAGGGTGAATGTCGTGATATAACACAAATTAAAGATTTTTCTGAAAGCAGGACTGCAGCAATGTGCCAGAACCTAAGTGTGTTACTTTGCAGCATGTTTATATGTTAGAACTGAACCATAATCCCTCCAGACAGCAATTTTGTATTTCAGAAAGACTGTTCTGTATCAAGTGCCACACCATCTTATTTATTCTCCCCTAAGAAGCTCTTCTGTCTTTGGCAATAACAGCTGTATCAAAAAAGTAGTAAGAAATCCTCAGGTTAACTATATTTAGTATTTCCTAAAATCAAAGCATCATATTAAGTGATTCACTTCCTTTTGTTTTGAGGTATAATTACATGTGCTCAGGAAAGCGATTAAAATAAATTTGCCCTCAAGAGAAAAATGTAGGAAAGATTAAAAGGCTTGCTTTTCTTTTTTTAATCTGTAAAACAATGTTTTGGTTTTTGGTTTTTTTTTTTGAAGGTAGCATTAAATTGCAGTGTTAGAGACATAAAGCAAAATTAAATAGAAAACATATTTAAAAGGGAAGCTGAAACTGATGATGATGAGAAAAGTTGGTGAGAAAAAAATCAAGAGGAGGTAAGTGGAATCACTCCGCAGCCTGACTTGTTTGAAGGCTTCAAGCCCTTTCCTCCGAGATTAAAGCACGCCACTACTGGGGGAGACAGGCCGCGAGGTGAGGGTTAACCTCATGATAATGAATTACATTTCAAAAGGTGGTTTGAAATCCCTGGATGTCTGTTTTGATGTTAATTGCAAAGCAAGATTAGTGCTGTTAAAGTACTGCCAACCCAGAAAGTTCCCAGAAAAAGGCTGTTCAGACAACCCTCAGGTACCTGCATATTTTTCTGTAGCTGTTGCGCCAGTGTGACTGGCGTGGTCTTGTTTCTTTTGCAGTATGTGTCAAAATGGGCTCTAATGATAGGTTAAAGTTTAATTTTAACAAAGGAGGAGAGAATTAGCAAAATGAAAGTCCCTTGTCTGCTTGGCACATCCCAGTGTGGTAGGAATTTAGTTTGTTGGTCCTCTGAATCAAGTGACCGCCTTCTCAAATGTGTAGCATATGGTATCTGGTGTCCTCTGAGAAAGAAAGAGAATCATCTTGTTCATATTCAGCATTCAGGTTCCAACCATAGCGATTTCAACTCAATTATCTTGTTTCACATGGTAAAAGCACTGGTTTCCAGCAGGGCTTTGGTGAAACCTGGTGCAATGACCAAGTGTGAGGGATGGGTTTCTGTGAAGGTGCTCAGTCCTCAACAGAGGATCCTACACAGCCTTCTCATGTCCTCTGGATCTCCTGCACAGCAGCTATGAGCAGTTCCCTCTCAGCTTCACATGCCACTGATTTTCCTTACACCTTCTCTGATACCATGGGGGCACTTTGGAGAGTTTGAAAACATATTTTCACTTATGGAGTAAACGTTCTGTGTGGTAAAATTGCTCCAAGTCACCTGCTTTGAAAAGTCCTTTCACCAGTTTTTGCTCAAGAGGTACTAATTTCAGTCTCAACAAGGACACTGGAAATGCAGCATATCTGGATGGGATTTCTATCTCCATGCAGTGTGTGCTGCTGGTGTTAGTGCTAAAGAAAATGAATTCTGCACAGAGTAAATTGAGTAATAAGATTTTGGCAAGGAGAATGTGTAAAATGGAAGATTAACATTCAGGGAGATCTCTTCCTTCCATAGATGTCAGAAATCTAGAGTGTATGCCTGGAAGTCCAAGAAGTGCTATAAATTTAAAAAATCAAGATTTAAAGAGGGGTTAATTTTTGCAGTAGCTATCGTCACTGTATGACGACTGTGGAACAAATTTAATGCATGCTTAGTTTTCAGTTTTCATCATTTCATTCAGCCAGGAGATCATGTTTCACCATTAGCCATATACAACCAAACAATATGGAGACATGAGAAAAATACACGTGAAATCCAGATCTAACATGAAACACTGGGTATTTCTACTGCCAAATCTGTAGAACTATATTGTCATTATTTTTGCTTCCTTTGGCAATATGTATCTTGTGAGAAGATCTGCTGTTTTGCATTTGATGGTGTGAAGTTATCATAAAGGTCCCTCCTCATCTTCTAACTAATCTCCAAGAAAACCAGTGGAATGAAGTTAATTATATGCATATGGACAAATTAGTGCCATTCAGAAAGAGCTTGTCTCCATGGAAAAATTTCCTAAAGCCTATAGTGCTGAATAAGCTGTTTATATTCCATAATACTTACCAGGCTTCCAACTCAGACTAACATTTTTTGGACTAAAATCCAGTTTTATTTTGAAGTACAGTTTGCACATAGGGAGATATTCCAGGATGCTTATTGTGCAATTGTTTATTTTACAATTAGAAGATTTCTCCATGGAGACAGACCAAAGGTTTCTCTGCAACATCTTCAGGATGTCAACAACTTAAAGAGACGGTAAATGTTATTTATTTCTGTGAAGGTGTCTTTTACACAGCCAAAAAAGGCTCCTTTTTGAAAGGAAAATCATGTCTGAACATATTTAGGATAATTATCTGAATTTCGAAAGCATGTCATATTAGGAGAGATTTCAGGAACTCGGTTGATTTAGCATATAAAAGAGAAGGTTAAGAAGTGGATTGATCACAGTTTACTGAGAAAAGGTATTTGAAAATATGGAGGATTTTTTCCAGCAAATGGACAAAGCATTAACAGAAACCAAATTGCTAGATCTTCAAGCTAGACATACTCAGACAGAAAACAAAGTAAACCTTTTTAACGTTTACTAAAACCATTATTCACCTGGAAGAGTTTGCCAAGATGTGATAGATTTATTATCACTTAACATTTAAGAGTGGTATTAATAACACTGAAATGAGCTGTGGGACTGCTTGCCAAAGGATGCTGAGGATGCTGAAGCTTTCCATGGGTCCAGTGGTCACTTGGACAAATTTGTGGAAGAAAAAATAATTGAGAACAGTTAAAGTCCTCAAAAGACTCCATCTCTGATTCAGGAAACCTCTGAACCACGGGGACTGTTGGTCATGAGGGCAAGAAATACATGGACTGATTTGCATCTGTCTGGTGAGACTCCATCCCTCTTCCTTCCCAAAACAGGGCAGCCTTGCCCACAGTCAGCAGCTGGGAATTGTCTCTGGCCTGGCTGTGTCTCAAACACTGCCTCAGTGTTGTCTAGAGGAGCTGGCCAGGGCCAAACCTGAGCCGGGGAGGGTGCTAAAAGCTGAGTGATACAATTGAGACCATCGCTTTGGTTCACCCTGGGGCTGTCGGGCTGGCTGGGTAACCCAGGGGTGAATTTCCATGGCCTTTGCGCCACTGGGTGCCAGGCACATGCTCACAGGTCCTTCTGGTCCTAGAAATCTCTGGCTATAGGGACTTAATGGTCACTGCTGTTGTTGCTTCAGTGGTTTTGGAGAGGCTGCATTGACCAAGTAAACAGGAAGAAAGCCGCTGATGAAAGGACCTGAAGTAACCAAAATGGTTAGCCAATGGTTGCACATTGTTTGCATTGTGATTTTTCACATATAATGAAAAGATGACCATAACTAACAGCATGTAGACCAATTGGTCAAGCCAGGAGTATGAAAACTTGGTCAACAGATACCTTATTTTTTGTAAGTCCCATGCTAGTGTATACTTTTAAGATTCAAAGTCCTTTTGTGTTATCTGAGGTATGTGCTTCAGGGATGTGTGAAAAGAAGGAATAAAAAGAAAGCATTGGTAGTAAAGAACATCAAAATGCAGTAAAATGATGTTCTTTGATAAATTCTGAAATAAGAAATCATAATGAAAGGACAAGGATGCACGATTACCTCACTGCTGGAGAAAGATCTAAAGACCTTATCAGTCTTCTTTGAAATGACAGTCATAATACTCTCCACAGCAGTTTGGGGGTCTCTCCCTCATCAGCATTTTCCAACAAATAGATGCAGAAAAAAAAGACTCCTTTAATGTAATCCTTTAAACAGTGAGTCTTTTGTTTTATGGTCATGCAAAGAGACTTCAAACGAGCCGTTTCAAAGAGAAGTCTTGGCTACTGCTTTGAAGAAATCATTGTTCACAGATATTCTAGATTATCTGAATGCCTCTTTGGATTAAATATTACTTAAGTGATACCCTATATTATTTGAATTTATAGGATTTCCAGTTTTACACACAGAGTTTTTCACATCATGGAAGTTTCCAGTTGTGGAAGGAATAAAACAGTCAGTGCAGAATTTTTTTGTTACACTGCAGGCCAGCAGTCGTAATGGCTGAAGCCTCATCTCGTTTTGCTTTGAAACTCCCCACCTTTACTTTTAGATGCCAGTTTTGTCTCAGCTTCACTGATAAGGCTGTAGGATTCAGTGTGTAATAATTAGTCCTGTGACTGCTTATCAGCATCATTTCTCATCTTGGCATCAGTGAGAATTGAACAGAATAAGGAAAAATGTGTGAAATAAGAAAATCTGCTGGTATTGACGCGGGCCAATAGGAACCAGAATCTTTCAGAGGATTGAATTTAAAATACCATTTTCCAGCAGTTCATAGACCTTTTCTCAATATTTTCTGTATTACAGGCTGATAAAATTCAGTACAATTAAAAGCCTGCATTAGAAACTGTCTACTTTCAGAAACAAAGACAGCACTCTGCCCTTTATTCCAAATCTTTACCACTTTCATCATGACACATTACAAGGCTTATTCTAATCTCTTAAGAAGAACCACCAACTGTTTAAGGTTCTCATGGGAACTACTGAAGACTAATAATGACTAATCTAATTTCTCTGACAGTTGACTTTGATCATTTTGAAATATATTGTCATCAAATATGTTCAACAGTCACATGTTTACTTAAAAGGATGCTTTCCTGTAGATCTGCCATAGGTAATAGTCAAAGGATTGAGCGCAAGTAATTCTGCTTCACTGACAATAGACATTCAAACATTTTCTCTTACAAATAATTTATATTTAATTTATCTACAAACTATGCAGCCATTCATTTGCCCACCACTTAAATCTGTGACTCTGAGGTCTGGATGCAGTCAGACCATACCAGTGCATCCTAATGCCAAACTGTAATTTAGTCCACGATGCTTTGGCATTTCCACTAGCATGATCACTTTTTTTGCCTTGAAACCTTACCCAGTCTTGAGCATTTTCTGTGTTTATCCAGAGTTTCCAGGTGTTCAGCGACCAACTTGGGGTTAATGGGTGATAAATCTTGGTCATGCCCATGGTGTGTGTACAGATGAAGTTTGATGATTTTGGAAAGCATTGCATTTTCTGTGCAAGCACCACACAGTCACTGTGTGTCTGAGCGATAGATCTCGTTCCCACTGTGCTGGGCAGGCTTACTGTGTGTGTGTATATCGGGTATATGCTGCAGTTTCAGTAAAATTGCAGTTCTGGGAAGCGTTGGACTTGCATGGAGTGACCGTAGCTGTTTTGTGTGTCTAGTCAACGCGAAACGTGTTAGAAGGGTAGGACCAGCTGGAAGGAGCAGGTTGGGTATTCACACCATGGCAGCTGCAGAGTTCCTGGACATGTGGACATATATTTTATCTTGAGGAATCTCAGGCAGAAATATGACAACCCAGACTTAAGGGATGGCATGGAGATTCATGAGCTTACTTGTGGCTGCAAGTGCATAACATAAACCAAGTGATAAACGAATAGGAAAAAAATGTTTTCTCCATATTCGCAAAGTAGCTGAGAAGAAATGCTATAAACTGAGCTGTAGGACTGTGGGTAGTCAGTTTTAAAATTACAGAAATTCAGAAAGTCCTTAGTTGAGATTCTAATTCTGTGGTTTACCAGCCGTCATAATTCATCACATATCAACAGAAATCCCTTTATGCCCACCTCCTTTCTTTGCATTCGCTACCAACCGATGTATGTCACTGCATTTCATCAGGTGCATTTCATGGTCTTTATGCAAACAACTTCCTTAGTTATGGCTCCAGAAATAGACTGGGGAGACAGACTGGCAAATGGAGCACAACTTTTCCTCTGAGAACTTCATCTACAGCCCCAAAATCATGCCAGCACCTGCTTGTTTTGGTGAAGTTCTCTAATAACCAAAACACGTTGTTCAGGCTCTTCAGGCCCAAGTGGTAAAGCCAGTGTAGTAAGAGAGTCTGGGAAGCCTCAGAGCTGTCTTTCAAGTCTTTGTGGCTTTTGCCTTTCAGATGGGATTTGCAATGAAGTTCTGGATCTCTCCTACCATAAAGGCTTTTTTTCCCACCCATTTTCTGATAAATTACCCACTCTGTCCCTTCCAGACCAAGACTGAGATTATGCCATTATGGTCCGTGTCTGCAAGTTCAAGTTAAATTTTACTGATGATGAATACATTCAGGTGAAGATTAAAGAAAAAAGGTAAATTTTTTTGTATTTTTCAGCAGTTTTTTTGCAGGAAAGGGAGACATGGGACAGTACAAATATTAACTAGAAGCTAGCAGATAGAGGCATATTTGAGTCTCTTTGAGCAGAATCTCTGAATGCAGAAAGAGGAAGGAATAAAGTCAGGGAAGACAAACATTTGTGTTACTTCCTGCATGAAAATAAATGAGTGTTATATTACGAAAGAGGAGGAAGCTTAATAAGCTGCACGTGCTTTTTTTGTTGTCCATAAGCAAAATAATTGATTGTGTGGTGGCAAGTATGGATTAAAGCTTCAATTTCCCCCCATTTATTAGATGTGGTGACTGTACAGTTAAAGTGTAATCTGGAAAGATGACACTCTTGGGAGGAGGGTGCCTCGCAGGGCACCCAGGCAGCTGAGCGGGTGGGCTGGTGGTGGGTGCACTGATGGCTTGTTCATCATTCTCCATCTGTTTATCCATCATTCCCCTGTCCTTTGGGAGAACGGAGTTGTCTCAGACTTACAAGCTGTGTCCAAAAGTCTCAGTTAAGAGATGCAAAAAACTGTTACTGTCAAATCATTCCTAAAATGACCAAGATTTTAACTGCTTTGTTTGCCCATACTAAAGATGGGAGGGTCACTGCTTTTGAATGAGGTGGATACACATGCCACAGGTTGATCCTATGTCTAGTGTGTATTTATTTACTCCTTCCCCTCCCATTGCAGTAGTTACTAAAATCTGCCTCTGTGGCAAGTTTTAGGAAAAATTCTGATTTTCACATGCTCAGTAGAGATTCACTTGAAGTTTCTGATTTGCACCCCAAATTATGTATCTGCACAGAGCATGGTCCAGTGCAGGGATGTACAGGATCTTCCCAGCAATGGCAGTGCACTGCCAGGACTGAGGGCACAGGGGTCATCCCACTGTGTCCCTGAATCCTGCTGAGCCCAGGCAGCAGGGATCCTGCTGCCTGAACTGAATTGAGAGGAAGGGGAAAAGAAATTAGGAGAGGGAGCTGGATGGATGAAAGTGAGATGTGAGAATGGCTGAGCAATGAGATAA
>NW_010194321.1:27599-33438 GCF_000695765.1 Mesitornis unicolor | reverse complement strand
GTAATAGGCTGGCAAGATGAGGAGACCAGGACTTTTGTGAGTGGAGGAATGAGATGACAGGCCTAGAGCAGGGACAGCTTGGAGGGAAAGGGCAGAAGAGCTCAGGTGGGGCATAGATGTGAAGGAGGCTACGTGCGAGCTTGGTCACCAGGCATCTGGCCAAAGTCTTGCATCCTTCAGGCTGTTTTTCACACAGGGGATGCAGCCTGGGCCGCTGCCAGTGACTCAGGTAGCACCAGTGGTGAGGGACACCGCCGTGGCACAAGCAAACAACCCACTGCAATTTAAATACATAAGTTTCTTCTGTTAAAAGGCTGCCACTGAGGTTGCAGAGTCTGTCACTCAGAAGTCAGGGCTGGCTGTGCAGTTTTGGTTCACTTTCCTGGGAGACGGGCACATGAGTAAATGAAAGCCCCATGTTTGGGCAGCCCTAAATCTGACATTTCCTAATCTCTGTGGTTTTGCTTTGCTTTTCTTGAGAAAGCTCTCCAGAAACTTTTACAAATAAAGCCTTGGGTTTTGTTTCCTGTTTTTTTTCCTCAAGACTTTAGATAGAAGAAAAAAATAGATACTTTTAATGCAAGTTGTGTTCTTTCAGAACAAACAGAGCAGGAATTGTTAGCATAACACTGAAGACAATACTATTATTGCTTAACTTTCATCTTTAAAATTGTATTAGAATGAACAGGCAGTCTAAATTCTGCCATTCCCTATTCAGTGTACTTGACTGCTGCCTTTAGAAAATATTTTTAACATGTTTTTGTGTAGGTGACTGCGTGTGTGTAAGAGAAAGATGTCATCTTTTTTCATTAGCCCACTCATTTGCACGATGTGATGAAAACCCAGCGTGTTTGTATGTGTACAAGTATGTCAGTCTGCATAAATTAGAGGTTTTGCATCTGAATCAGGCAATGTGTTTCTGCAGCAGACAGAGCTGCCTTTCTCCCCCAAGACTGTTGAGCCAGTTCCTTGTGCTGCACTGTGGAGCTGAGAGGCAGTGGTGGTGCTTTTAGCCCTCTTACACCATTAAACATATTCGTGTGCATCCCAGAATTAAGCTACAGAGCCAAAGACATGGAGCCAAACCCAACTCCAGCCATGGCTACCTGGAATCTTTCCATTGACCTTAATAGGGCTGTGATCAGATCCCAGCTATAAACAGTTCAGTGGAGATAATGTAGATGCTTATTTTGTTTTCCATTGGACCGCTTCATGTGTTGCACTTTGCCATGTTTTCTTAGCATCACGTTCACCCTGTAGTTGGCAGGTACCATTATTTAACTTCTACCTGCCAGCATTGCAGTCATCACATCTTTGTATTGGCCTAGGCTGAAATAAGACTCTGGTGCGCTCGCACTTGCAGGGGAGATGATTTCCTCTTGCTTTCCATCCTTCTTTTCCTCTTTGCCAAGTTGTCTGTGACCTGGGCTGCCTATGTGAGCTGAGCTTTACTTTGGAGCTGCAGCTTTTCGCAGATGTTGGAGGAGCATCGTCTTGTGAAGGTGGTGGGACAAGGCCCAGTTAAGGATGAAAAGTGTCTGTATCTAGGGATTGAAAATGGATAAAACAGGAGGGAAAAGCCCTCAAAGAGTCAGGATGGAGACATGTGCAAGAGACGAAAGCTCAGAAGGCATCAGTCCCCTCTTGCTATCCCTATGAGTTGATCCAAGGAGGTTGAAGGGTCCTGTTAAAAGTGCTATTCAATTTTTTTGACACCCGTCTACAAAAAGAGGCTTTGAGAGGTGCCAGCACCCTGTTTTCCTGGGGTCTGGTGAGGCATTTTCCAGCACCTGGGACTTCCAGGCGAGCTCTCATCCCAGCACTGGACAGCCTGCTGTAGGGACAGTCCACGGATATAACGAGTACCCCTCTGCCCAGAAGTAAATGGTCCCAAAGCCCTTCTGCTTCTGTTCTTTTCACTGGGAAGGCGGTGATTTATTCTGAGTTTGGAAAAGTGAAGCGTTGAACTTCTGGGGCTGCAGCTGCTTCTGCAAACAGTGTCACTCAACCAAGCTTCATAATGTCAGACTTCTTGGCTCTGTATCACCCTTTATAAAATATATATTTGCTTGATAGGTCGAGCACTAGCAATTCCCTTGGTTCCATAAAGAACAAGAAAGAATGGTTTTTGGTGCCCCAGGGAACTTGCAGTGTGCAGTGTTTTAAGGGAAAGGCCCTTAGTTTGTGCAGTGCTTTGCATTATTGTTCTGGAATATCCTGTTTCACATTATTTATTGCTGCAGATTTTTTTTTTATTGTCTCATTCCCAGGCAATAAAACACATTGCTGTAAGATGGAGACAAATCAAAAGAAGAAGGATAGCTTCACTTGAGGGATATTTTGGCTCTGCTGATGGACTTCATGGTGGTCCCTGGCTCTCCCAGCGTGGGGCAAACTGGAAGTCCGGACCCGTGCACAGCAGGGAGCATGGCTTTGGTCACATGCACTGTGGCTCATTCCTGGTTCTGGTTAGCCTGTCATCGATTCTCAAGGCAGAGGAAGATGCACAGTTACTTTCAGAGCAACATTTGGAGGTAGGCATGTGTGAATTGGATTGTAAATAAGAGACACAGTGGGGCCTGGCTTTCTCTGGTGCAGTTGCAGTTGTATTGACTTCAAGAGCACTTATCCCAGTCATCGTCCCTGGACAGATTTTGGCCTCATGTGCAGGCTCTTGACTTGCACAATAATACAAGGAAAAGTGATGCCAGAACATAAATTAAGAAGCGTGAACGGGTAAAACACAAAGGAGCTTATTTTGCACTAATAGTTTAGCAAAGGCATTCAGACACTTCTAAAGTTAGCACATTGTGCTGCCAAGAGAAACAGTGCAGCAGGGGAAAAATACCTCACTGGATAGCTGTCTACCAGCAGATACGTCCTGTGTGACTGCTAAGTATACACTTTGGTTTTCTTTACCTTATGTGGGATAAATACTCCCCCCCCTCTTTCAAAGTTAGTATAGTAATTAATGAAAAATCAAAGCTGTACCTGATAATAGTGAGATGCTTTATCTGTAGTAAAGACTTTCAATCACAGAAATTACCTTGTCTCATCAATTAGCTGAAACCTCACTCAGCCTGTAATGAAGACAGCCTAATTCACATGTGGCTTCTGATTGCTCTTCCCAGCACTGCTAATAGCTTCGGTCCGCATTGTATCTGCAGTACTGCAAAGCAGAGCTGTGTGAGAAACAAAATAGACTTGGCAAATGCACATTTTATGAACAAAAATGCTGCTCTAAAAATACATTGCCTTGCTCACACTAAGAGCTGAGAAGTTAGCAAAAACCGTGTTTGAAGTTGCCCTACAGCTGCACTTGGGCATCCCTGTGCTTGTTTTATAATACAACTATAAACATGAGATCATGCAATTAAAGACCTTAACAGGTACATATGCAAAAGTAGACTAAGTGAAGGACACATTAGCAGTCTTATTTCTGACACTTTTCAACTTCAGGGTGCCTGACGCTGCAGTTTCAATGTTCCTGCAGTCTAATTTTTGTGTGTAACATAGATGGCATTAAATAACCCTGAAGTAACGCCACCTGTCACTGAAATATCAAAGGGGCTCAGCTGTGCACTGTACAGTGTAAGTAGTTACAGTAAGTAACGAGTCTTTGTTGTTTTCCTATCACACAGGGCTCAGGGTTAGCTGGTGCCGTTGAACAACGCCCTGGGTTTACTTGTCCTCCCTGTGTGGAGCTCCTGGCTGCTGGACCCAGTGGCACAGCCCAGGAGCGCAGGGTGCTGCTGGGTCAGCCTTGGCGTGACTTCCCCTGGGCCCCTTTGTAAAAGGAGGAGCTGCTGCAACGAGTGAAAGAGGCAGGGGGCTTTGCTGGGCAGCTGGAAGAGTCACAGCAGGGACAGGTCGACGGTTACCCTCCTTTGTTCCAGAGCCAGGCATCCCAGAGCAGCTTTAGGCACCCACTGCTCTGCGCTGCATCCAGGAGCACCTTGGTGCCTCCAAGGTGGCGATGGATTAAGGAGTTCTCCCTCCAAGCAGACCAGGAGCACACAGAGGGTTAGGGCTGTGCAGAGCCTCTGCAGAAACAGGGTCTGTGTTGGCAGTGTGCCCCTTTTACCTTTGGCCCCGGGTTGCCATTTCAGTATATAAATCAGTGAAAGTTTTGGCAGTGGATTAACTTGATATAAACCACATAGCATTCCTCCTCTGCCAACATGTCCAGTCTGTAATTTATATTCCTTTTTTGATAGATTTCTTTTCTGAGAACAATTTGCATCATCATTCATTTTAAAGATAGATTGTTTTGCAGTGTTTGATAGATCAGCCCCAACACTTGGAAAGCTGGCATCCAGATGTACAGCTTGCAAAAAAAAATATACTCTTGTTCGAGGGAGCGGTGGTGTTATGAGATCACCTTATATGGACCTTGCTATCTTCTCCTGCTAGCAGAGAATTGATTTCTTTTGCAATGAAAATTCCTCAAAGCAATCCTTTATCACTTGTAAAAGAAGTACAGAATGGGAAAGTACAAGCCAGCGCATTCAGAGCGAGGAATTACTAACAGTAATGTAACTTAATGGCATGACAGCAGGGATAAATTTGGATCGTGGACTCTGGAGTTAAGGTTCAGGAAATAGCAATCTTCATTTAAAGATGTAGCCCAGAAATTAATCAGGATGAATAATAGGATAACATACAAAGAGCAGCATTTAGAAACTCCTAAGGGTTTCAAGGCTCTGTCAAACCGAGCACACATCCTAATAGACAGCCCTGCCTCAGAGAGTTTACAATCTTGTGAGTCCAGGCTGATAAACAATGGGATAAAGGAGGGATTAATATGCTCATTTTGCAAACAGGGAATCAAGCCACAGCATGATTAGGAGCTAAATTAACAAAAGGGTGCAGGCTCTCCACTGCTTTTCTCTCAGGGGGTTTGCTCGCTGGAGGCCAACACAGCACCAGCAAACCCATGGCTCCTGAATGGCTGCACGAAAGAAATGCTAAAGGATGGGATCTGCAAAAAAAAAAAAAGAGCACATGGTGCATGGGGGGTGTGATTCATCCTCAGGGACAGAGTGAGAGAAAGGATGGAGGGATGGATGGATGGATGGATGGGGACATCTCCCTCTGAGGACACCTCAGTGCTTGTTGGTGCATTTCAGGGCTCTTATTCAGCCTCTTTGCTCTCAGTAAGTCATTTGTCTTCTCACTTGAGGCAACAAATACGTGAGAATATTTGCTCTGAGGAGCTGCCTAGTTGTTAGGTTTTGTGTTTGCTCTGCTCCTCAACAGAGGAAAACAGCAAACAGCGAAAATAGTTTGGGGAACAAAGGGTCTGTAGGTGTAGGGCTGAGAGGTGGGCCACAGCTCATCCTGTCCTGCCCAGCACAGTCACATCAGCAGACGTAGGAGCAGGGGTTTCAGGTACCATGGCAAGTTGCAGGAGGAAGTCAGATCTTACCCAGCTATGCAAGCTGGTGCAGGTCCAACCATGGCATTCTGTCCTCTGGATCAGGCCCAGGACTCCTGATGTTTAAACGACTGAGTTCAGTAGATTTAATTTAGCTACTATTCCTCCGTGTTTCATGCAGTTTGTTAATGGCACTTTATCGCCCAGATGAAGACCACTGCAAACACAGCCTCTTTGGAAGGGGATCCCGTGTCCTGATCAGAGGAGCCTTCCCCAGAGCTTCACCTGGGCAATGCAGGAGCAAATGTTTCCCAGCTTTTGTGTCTTATCCTTTCACACGTTCCTTCCCAAAACACCAGCTCTAATATTACAGTAGACTGCTGGACGTTAGTAATAAAAAATGCAGGGATGGGTTTAGCAGAGGAGGTTAAGGATGCCATAGCCCCCTTGCCTCCCATCCCC
>NW_010194321.1:8381-27568 GCF_000695765.1 Mesitornis unicolor | reverse complement strand
TCGGAAGAGATGCGGATCTGCTGTGTAACAGCATATCCCCATCAGAGCCATGCCCACAGAGCTGTGGAAGCTGCTGCAGTGCCAAGTTTTTAACATCCTTCCACAGGAAATGACCAGGAAGGTGCCGATGCTGTTCCCAGCAGCTGATTCTCAGATATCAGTTACAACGAGAGCTGCTTAAGCCCTAATGCCATGTGCACATGGTAAAATCCTACCCTGGTGAATCCTGCAGGCAGGCAGAAACCTGCTTCAGCTTCATCCTCATGAGCTGCTGGCATGGGGGGCTACCCGGCACCGAGGGGCAGGGGATCCCCTGTTCCCAGGGAACCCCCATGCGAAGCCACCACTCGCTTTTAATTTCAGTGCTTACTGGCCATAACATACATGGAAACCAGGCAGGGACAGATGACTGAATGTCACAGGAAAGTGAAAATGGATCTCAAGTCAAATGCAGAGCTAACTGTTCTCAAATGGGAACCTCTGTTTTTCCCGGTGCTACCAAGTGCTGCAGGAAAAGGCTGTAAAAACTGGAGTCTCATGGAAGGCAAAAGTGCTGTTGCCCAGAGCAGGGTCTGTAAGCTGGGTCCTCTTTCAGGGTGATGTTCTGGTGTCAGTTATGTATTTTTCTGCAATAAAAGAAGCACTTCCTGGCAAGGGAATCCAGCAGCCCAGCTCTCTGCTCTTCGGACTCAATTACTTAAGCACATTACATTGCAAAGCACTAAGCCTTCCCAAAGCCCACACTTATATATAAGCAGTGCTTTATATTCTATGCTGTTGCTGTCAGACCTTCCTCTATGTTTCACCTAGCTCTTAATTTTCTTAGATGCTATCTTGGTTTATTTATGTTTATTAGGACACAAATAAAACATATGTTCTTGGGAAAGAATGTTGGGAGTTTGCAGACTTCTGCCTTCACCTTTTAATGTGCTTTTCTGCTCAGAAAAGATGACATACTTGAAAAATGTAAATTGAACATATTTTATGCTTACCGAAGGAAATATATTTTCAAAATAGATGTATGTCTCTTTCAAAACATTTGAGATGAGTTATTCAGCTGGGATTGAATTGCATTATGTCTTGCCATCAATAAATATGCCTGTTTAAATGAGAGGCAGGGCTATGTTTTTTCAAAGCTATGTTTTTACATTGCTTTGTTTTATGGCTAAATGTTACTTCTGAGACTGCTCCAGGTTTAAAATTTGCTTGTTTCTTCAGTAGAAATGAATAATATAATTTTGGCTTTTCAGTGTGCAGAGAAAGGATTTATATACAGGTTGCACATTTTAATTGATCTGGAAACAGAGTGGCTTTAATTAGGCTCTATAGAGCAGATGCTCGTGAATGAGGAGGAAAGTAAAAAAAAAGAAGCCCTTTTGTTTTACAGGCTGAGCCCTGACACCAAAGGTAAGAAGAACAAAGCTGCTCTGTGCACCTCCCTGCAGGTCGCTCATTGCGTTCTGCTGTGGTGTCTGTGTACACACACACTCGTGTGCAAGCAGTTCTTTTCCTTTCCTCACCACCCCTCTCTCTAGGCCACGATGCCAGCTGTGATGAGCACATACACTGCTCCTATCGTCTACATCAGTCAGCGCCTGGGGAAATGCAGGAGATGGGAAGATATCCGACTGCATCTACTTCCCCTCTGGTTATAGCAGCTAACCAGCAAATGGAAGGAATACAGATGAAGAAAGTAATTGAAGCCCACTTCCTCCAAGGCATTTAAGCATCTTTTTCAAACCTTTGAGGATCTCGGCACCTCTCTGCTTGCAGCAGAGGGAAGGGGAGGGATTGTGACTGTAGATGCATCTAAGGGTCGTAGTACCTTGCTGATGCCCTCCTTTTCATCCCTGCAGGCTATGGGTTGGCTGCCATTGCATTATAGTTGGTGTACCAGCAGTGTCTGTAACCCACTGGAGGGGTCTGCAAGGTGTTTTTGAATGTAAGACCCATTTAATGAGAACATGCTTGGACTGCAAGAAAATGCTGTGGTAGAGCAGATCATTGCGTTGCTGCAGTTGGCATTGAGTAGAGAGGCTGAGTGGCAAAGTGATAGAGAAAACATTTTCCCTTCTCAGCTTCATGTTCCTAGTCATTCTTAACAGCACACCCAAGAAAAGCCACCTCCCTGTGCCCAGGGACTTTGGCTGCATCACTGATGAACCAAACACTGCTGGAGCCTGGCCTCTGCCCAAGGCAAGCTGCTTCTCTGCCCTGGTCTATGCCATGGACCACTCCACCTTCAGAATATTGTGGCTCTGTCCAGACTGCCCTGGGGAATGGTCCCTGCCTTGTGGAGGGAAAGCGTGGGACAGCAGAGCACCTCCAGTCCAAAAGCCTGTCAAGGACCACCAAAACAGAGAATTGCATTCCTGTGCCCAGTCTGGTGCCCTGGTACTTTTGATTTATTAGAGTGCTGCACCTTGTATCTCCAACATTCACACTGAGTCTATCATATCCTTTAAAAATACTGTGATTTGTCTATACTGTGTTAAGTAGAAGTAGTGCCCTTTCCAAAGCACACTTTGGGTTTTAGAGCTAAGGATGCATGTTTGGTCCTTAGCACACATTTTTCAAGAGAATGTGCCTGCCAAAATATCCATGCACACTACATATCTTTTTATCCATGCTTACTACAGTATCTTTGCTTGCATGTATGAAGCGTGCAGACTGCAAGCATTATGTCTGCTATCAGATGAAAGTCTTTTCTTTTAGCTTGGCCCTTAATTTCCAGTAGACGTACACCAAGGGTACCAAGCCACATCCATTGCTGGGGTTTGGTGGCTAACAGAGGGAGCTGTGATGGCTTCTCCTTGGCACTTTCTAAACTGCTTTCATGGTGCAGAGCTGGACTATTGGCTGGTGTAGCAGTTGTATATGACAGTCTTGTATTGTCATCTGTCCCTGTTCTGGAGCTATTTCTTTCAGCATCACCCCATTTGGGCTATTTTAGCGAGAGCCTTTAGCCATGTTCCTCATAACATCTCTGGTCTCTGGGTTGTTTGCCTCTCTGACCCTGCTAGGACACCTTGCAGGAGGTGTGCTCCACAAAATGCAATGATATTATTTAAAAAGTGAAAGAGAAGAAAAACTGATGTACCAGCTCCTCTTTAACAGAAAAAAGAGGAGGAAGGAAGGGGTAGATGGCAAATTTCTGTTTCTATTCTTTGTGTGGATGGTACTATTTAAACATAACTGAGCTGACTGACTATTATAGGAGTGCTATTTATTTGGATATCCCTGAAACTTCATTACTGTCTAGGATGCTCTTTGTGAAAGATTTCTGAGATCAGTTCCTGGTGACAGACAGCGATTCTGCACCCAGAGGCTGATGGAAAAGGAATGTTATCTCTTGCTAACAGGAAGGGTATTTGCTCCCTGCCAGTGACTTGATGCTCTGTGTGATGGTCACAGGCTGGGTTAATATTATCAGGATGCTTTGCAGTTCCCACAGGTGGGTGGCATTTGAAATGCAACAAGACAAAGTGTTAGCCTCAGACGGGGTGGACCAGCCAGGATGCGGTGTGATGAACAGACTGGAACATCACAGCCTCCTAAATCATTTTGTCAGTTCTGCTTTATTTTTAGGAACAAACCAGAACAAACTGTGCTCCTTGCCCCAGAGAAAATGGGAACTTTTAAAGTGAGACTTTTCCCTCCCATATGGCATCCAGTTGCCCAACAGAGCCAGGCAGTAGCCTATGAAGTCCTTATTTTTTCCCAGGAATCTGCCTCATAGTAACCAGCACTGGGCAAAGGCTGCTTGACAGCACCTCAGGGACTTCAGGCTTGGGTCAGGAGCCAGCAAGGGTCCGTTCCCCTGGGGTCGTCTGGAGGGGGCCACACAATTTTGGAGGCCAGGAGAGTTTAATAACATGGATGAGGCCAGGCTGTGCCATTTGGTCTCAGGGCAGGGAATAGATGCAGCTGGGGCCCAGGGGGGCTGTGTGAGGACACAGTGGCACTAGAGAGGGTCTGGCAGACAAAATGGTTGAGACAGAAGCAGATTAGTCAAAACTCTGCTTGAAGGCCAGATGGTTAGGACACTTGCAATGTTATTCATTTATCTATAAAGAAACCAGAACGGGAAAAATTCTCCTGAGGAATCCTGAGCCGTGGCCTTGGCTGGCATCACTTAACGTGCATCAGCAGAACATGGCTGGGCTGAAATACCCTGGAGAAATGGAAACCCAGTGCCTCCAGCCACCAAGTAACCTTGTGAAATGGTGACACAGGCACAAGGCTGGCTCTGCTCCAGGAAAAGCCCTTCTCACCTTTCTAATTAGTAGGGGTCTCACCAGGGAATGCGGGAGATTCATGGCCATTTTACCCGATGTGCTTTCTGTAATTTACTGTTCTCATTACAGAGCACGAGATGATTTTTCATAGCAAGTCTGGAGGGAACTGGAACTGCACAAGCATTGTCCAGGCTCTCGTGTCAGAGCCTATTTAATGTCTAAGCTGATTAAATGCCTACCTTCTTACAAATCACAGATGAGAAAATGGCCTGCTCGTGCTGTGAAGGAGAGAGGGAAAATTTCATAGGGGTGGTGAATCTGAAATACAAAATCTGAATTTTGCCTTCTAAAGGTTTGAAACCTATACAAAACAGGATCTGGAAAAGATCTTCAGCTTCTCCACCTATAAACAAGCTTCAGTTTTTCTTGGCACTGACAAACCCTGGCTGATAGAAATGCGTAAAGGTGTTACTGAAGGCACTGACATACCACAGCGTTTACTGAAATGGGAAGGGGACCTCTGGGTACCTTTTCGAGTTGTCTCTCCTCCATGTACCTGATAGAGGTTCTAAGTGCTGGGAGATGACTCAGGCTGAGAGGTGATGATGGTCCCTGGTCCCTCACCACGTCTTTCCAAGTGGCTCCTAGCAGAGCCACAGAGCATCTCCAGCTGCCATCCTCCTCCTTCCCCAGTCCTCTGCAATGGGAATTGGCTTCATCATCCCATGCAGCCACAGCTGGTGCTGCAGAGCAGGCCTGAAGAGGAGGGTCAGCCTCCAGAATGTGCCCCCAGGAGTGTCCTCTAGAAAAAGAGCTCGCACTGTGTGCGCCTGGTGAAAGCCTGTGTTCCAGATATGATCTGGCCGCCCTCCTCACCCTTGGGAACTCTGAGGTAAGTGATGCTGCTGAGGATAGCGCTGTGAAAAATAAACTGACAGGACTGCACATATAAACTTCAAACAGTTTGAATCTCCACCTATCCAGCAAGAGACAGAAAGACACCATGCAGGCTGTGTCCTTAGACCAAGACACTCGTAGTCTGAATTTCAAATACAAGCACTTGTAAGGAATTGACCTTGCAAGACTTGCTGATGCCCTGAAACAAAAGGGTTTATATTGCTTTTAAAATCATATTCTAAGATCCGTTATTCCCATTATCCATATAAATGTCTAATCCTCTTTTGAATTGCGCTAAGCTCTTGGCACTGGTACTGTCTTGTGAAGTAGGTTCCAACATTGTAATAGTTTTTGAGGTTGTGGGTTTTTTTTAACATTGCATAGTTTCTGACTTGCAATTTCATTGAAAACCCTCTCTTTCTTGTATTGTGCATGGAAAAACCATTACCCTTCCTTTTCTTCAATTTACCCTTGTATTATTTTGTTTACTCCCACTGCTTCTCTTCTAATCTTAATTTCTCTGAGACAAGAGGTCCCCATCTTTATGTTCTCTGTGTGTCCCTGAACACATCCCATGCCTTGCTCCAGCTTGGACTACAAGCATACAATAATGTGACAAGCTTATTTGGTGAGCGCATTCAAGGCAGCTATAAGTGTGAGAATATGACAATCTCCTTATGAACAGTAAGCAAGCAGAAAAATGGCTGAGTTAATTGAGTAAATGATTCCCTGTGAATTACTTGTCCAGTTCTGTCACTAGCACTTAAACATAATGGTGAGCAACTAATTAAACCTGTAGAACCAAGTTTATCATCCTGAATAGAAAGAAAAATTGTGCTCAGGCTATCTGAAGGCTGAACTTGGACATTTACCTTAAATTATCTATACTGATGTGATGTATTGATCACT
This sequence comes from Mesitornis unicolor, assembly GCF_000695765.1. Classification (NCBI taxonomy): domain Eukaryota; kingdom Metazoa; phylum Chordata; class Aves; order Mesitornithiformes; family Mesitornithidae; genus Mesitornis; species Mesitornis unicolor. The sequence continues at coordinate 21,524 of NW_010194321.1, read as the reverse complement.
GATAGTTGTAACAGAGATTTAAATAAAAAATAGTCCCTGTTTAATAACCCCACCAGCTTTATCTCAAATGTTCTTTACTTAATGCACTCCTGTATTTTGTGTGAGGACGAAGAATGGATAATCCCTGAAAGGGGAGGATTATTCAGTTTTTTCGTCTTAAAGTTTCAAAGAGCATTTTAAATCCCAGAATTATTTATGTAATGTTTCTGAAAATGGAAATCTTTGAATTGCTTGCAATCACTTAAAAGCATACCCTGAAAGGGCTGCAATGACAGGAACTGCTATTTGCGTGGGATGGAAGCCAGCCCCGTTGATCTGATTTTATATTGTAACAGACAGGATTATCGATCCTGCATTTTCATGGTGGATGCTGTAAGTGTTTTCTGCATGGCTTTCTCCCAGATTCACTCAACCCCTCTTTTGCACCGGTGACCTTTCCTGAGCTTTTTCCCTCGCGCAGAATGTGCAGGTGGTGACGGGAGGGTCATGAAGCAGTTTCAGAACATGGGTCCCTGCTTGGGTGGCTGTGTGGGCAGCGATGGCAGAAACACTGTGTCTGCAAGCAGCATTGTCTTAATTCATAACACATTTTGTCTGATTCAAAAGAAAGAAAAAATTATCCCAGTCGTAGGGCTGGGTCTATTTTCAAGACAAATTTGTGGTGAACAAAGGGTGCCAGATAGGTGAAATTTGGTCTATGCTGCCCCTAACTGAGAACAACAGTTTTATATATTCTAATACAAGCATTTAGCAATTTGATTAGTAGCAGATTAACATTTTAGACCAGGTATTATAAGTCTACAAATTGGCAAGCCATTATCTAACAATACTGAATAATTCAGTTCCTGGTTTCATCCCATAATGTCCAGCAGAAAGAGTAAGAACCCATTTAAGGCAGCTGTGAATGGACAAAACTGGATTTATGCTGGATTTGCAGCTTTGCTCCTCTGCAGCTCTTCTTGTCATACAGAGCTGATTACAAAACATGTAAAACCTCAGAATGTGAAAACATAAACCTGTAAATTGTCTATGAGGAAAGTCCTCAAAATGGGTATTTTACAAGTGGAATTACGCCTTACTCAAATCAGAGAAGAATAAGCAGAAAACCTCAAAAATATCAGAGTGCAGAAGAATTTGAGGGCTGGGAGCTGGCTGGGACTGCAGGCATGGTTTGCTTCATAAGGAGGTACAAGGAGCAGCTCTTAGTGAGGAGCAATGGCATTCCTGGGAGGCACAGGGCCAGAGTGGCTGAGCAAGGCAGGATGCAAAATCCACCCCATGAAACACATTGCCTGCAGTGTCATATCGTGTGGAGAAGTGGGATGTATACATAAACCATGGAAAATGATTAATTTACCGGGAGTTGCAGGCGCAGAGGTTGCGTCACTGACAGCCCATCCAAATCCCCTGATCTTATCCAAGTTCTTAAGTTATTTCCTAATAATCCATATAATTAGAATTTTCAAAGAGCAGTAATTACGCCCATTAAAGTTTTAGCAATGGCATGTTTATGTATTATAAAATAGCATCAGCTGTGTGTGAAGCAGATCAACATTTTAACCAAGTTGAAACGCAGGAACTTTTCAGTTGGCTGCAGAGCCCCAGCCTGCCAGGACTCTGCCGAGCACAGCTGCAAGGACCCAGCAGCAGAAGGGAGCTTCAGGGGAGCCTGAAGACGCTTATATTGTCCATCTGGAAAGAAAATCAAAGGGTATCATTAATTTTCTGACAGATAATAGTGCTAGAATAGCTTGAATGCCAAAATAGTTCCCTTGTAAGGCTGCTTTTGTTATCATAATCAATAAGAGTCTAATTTTGGGGTGGAAACCATGCAACCAGTAAACGTAATTGTTGTGTGTTGTGTGTGTGCTGTGGGGTCCTGGCTGGCAGAAGAGCTGGATGTGGAAACAGCAGGCGCTGGCATCCAGGGCACAGCAGCAGCCTGCAGCAATGGGCAAAGGCACAGGGAGCCATGCTCCCAAAAACACTGCACGCCACCAGGACAGCAGGCAGTGAGTGATGTACCACTGCGGCAATTTTAATTTCCGTCCAGAAATGATGGATTAAGGTCTTCACGAAGGACTCGAGTCACACAAGGAGCCAGCGAGGCAGCTGTGGGTTTTGGGAAGCTGGTTTGCCTCTTCCCCCATCGCCATCCTGTTCCCTCTCTGTCAGCGCTGTGACTCCTGTCATTTCACAGCAGGGCTGGCTTTGAATTCGTTTATTGTGACGTTTATTGTGGCGACACCATCAGCATTAAATTCTTCACTTTCTTAGTGCTCTTTACTGCAGTGATACATTTTTTTTCCAAAGCCATGTTCCTGCAAGGGCCCCTGTGTAGTCCTGGTTTTGTCTATGGTGGTTTGCAGTCTGCTTTCCACACATGCACACCTGTTTTATTGTTACAGACTCACTTGCTGATGGTATCTTTGATATTTTCTGCCACTATTTGGTTCTCTACTCGGAAACTTCCCACAAAGAAAATTTAGTCTGCCTGAAAAGCTCAGTGGGACAGTTATGTAGACATTGAATGTCATAGGCACAAGCCCAGTCTTGTGATATGCCAGTTTTTTTAGCTCTATCTGTGGCTCCAATTCTTGCCTATGCCCTGGTATAAAATCACTTCTCTAATAGCACTTTAAAAATTCTGTGTGATCCAGCAACTGTTAATTGCATTGTAATTCTTACAAAAGTGGTGTGTGTAAAAGTCATTAGCCCGATTCTTGCAGCTCCTTTCTCACTACTTATCTTTTACAGTTTTATCACAGTAGCATAGGGGGCTCTCACGTAAAAGCAGACCAGTGCAACCGTTTTGCAAGACCATTGCAAAATATAGACTCTTCCAGCAATGGTTAACAGTCTGAATGAACAAGGAAGTGTGATCATTTCACATTGAGAAAAAATATCTCACAGAGAAAATAAGTCACACATAAGTCTGAGAAATTATTTCTGGTCTTCAGGGGAAGGAAGTGTTGCCCACAGCGCTCGGGGAGGACAGCGCTTGATTTCTTCATAGCAGATGCCAAGGGAAATATTAAAACTCTTTAAATTAGCAGTGCTATCAAGGTAGTTATCAGCTTGTACAATCAGCGAGGAATGAAATGTGCATAGTACAATAAATTAAATGTACAATCTGCCCACGGGAACGAGGCAGACCACAGCCGATTAACACCCTGACAAGATGATACCGAGCACATACGGAGTCCTACCACACCACGTGTAGAAGTGCTCATCTCCGGGACAGTGGCAAAGGCAAAGCTGCTTTATCCACTGAAAACCATTTCCATGTGAATCGTATGGAGTTATTTATCCTATTCCCTCTGGGGCTGCGGATTGTTTGCTTAACTCCCCGTGCTGCCTGCAGAGGACAATTCACACCAAACCTCGCAGGGCTGCGATGCCACTGCAAAAATAGAAGCAGGACCCTGCTTTAGAACAGTTTGAAACTGCTGCATTGCTCAAGCTGTGTTGTGCTGCAGGAAGAAGCAAAAAAGAAGGGAAAGCGGCCTTTTATCATGGTTTCTCTTCAAGTCCTGTAGGGAGAGGATGGGACATGGGCTGGCACATGGCCCAAGTTGCTGTGGATGAAAAGCGTTTCTGTTCATCCAGTGCTCATTGATCTATGTGAAAAGAGTTGGTGGAGACCACGCTGCCTGCTCCCTCCCAAGGCTCGTCCTTCTGGGGCTGTGTGGGCGGATGCTCCGAGCACATCTGCTCGTGGGAAGCCTGTTTGTGGCCAAACAGAGCACTCCAGCTTCCTCCAGCAGTGGAAACACAAGTTTTATTTAAAATAAAGCGTCAGGGGCTGCCTTAACTTGCAGGAAACATTTCTGTCTCTCAATTACTGAAGCAAGATCAAGAACTTGATGATTCAGTGGTAGGAGATGGATGGACTGGAGGTTGAGGAGCTGGCCTCGGTGTCTGGAGGGCAGCAGCCGGATGGCACTGCTGGATGGGCACCTTTCCACCAGCGGTTTGGTGATACCTGCACTTGCCGTCACCAGCCCCAGCCTCCCAGGACACAAACCCCACCAAACCTTGTCATAGGCAGCTCTGCTCCTTCTGTAGTTGCTTTATTTGCTTGCAGCCCTTTGTGTGTCCTGCTGCCCCCTACATCCTCTGCTCTGAGCTCCATGACCCAGCTACTGGGAATTGCCCTGACCAGTGGTGAGGTGAGGTTGTCCACATCAAACCCACAGTCCCCACAGGAGTCTTGCATCTTTGGGTCTGTAAACACTGCTCTTCTCTCTCCCCAGATGATTCTGGGATTTAGCTGCACCAGTGTAACTTATATTTAGAAATCCAAATAAGAGAGCCCGTGGGGCACCCAGTCGCTGTGGCAGTGTGGGAACGGTGAAAATAAAATGTCCCAGTTGGTTCTAGACCTTTCACGTGGATTTGCTTTTACTTTTTCTGCATCACTTTGATGTCTGATCTATAAGGCTCTGTTCATCTCAAAAGCTGCAGTCTAGTTTCAAGTTATCCAAAGAAACATGCAGATGGTCTGAACATTTCAGTTTCTCCAGCTGAACTGGGCTTCAAGTGTCCCGGGGCACTGTGCGGGTAACTAATTTCCAAACCATTTGTGTAAATCTCTGACTCTTCACCTTCCCTGTTCTGGGACAAAAAGTGGATTTTCTCCCTTGCTTCTGGAGCTGTTATCCAAGCAGGCATTTGCTATTTCAACGGCTGTGATCTGCAAAGCTTTGCAATGCATATTATTTCAGATGGCTCATAGGAAACCAATTTTAGCTGTGACAAAATGTTCTGAACTTGCTACCACATTTTTATTGCTCTTTGGCTCTGGATTGATTTTCTCTTATTAGCTGGAGCTGACTGCGGCTTTTTTTATCAGACAATCCTGGAAAGCAGCAAATCAGTCTGGAGCTCAGCTGCACAAAGCAAAGTTGCTTTGCTTATTGATGCATGCTTTTAGATCACTTAAAGTGTAACAAGAGTCAGCAATTTGGCTGAATTGGTTTGGTTTTCAGCTTTGATTGAAATTCACAGTTTAGAACATTAGCAGAATTAATTTGCTGGAGATTCTTATCTTTCTCAGTTAATTTGAATGAAGTGAGGTATGTAAATGTATGTACTTTGCAAGCTGTTATCTTTACCATTTCGAAACAAGATTGATTCAGGCCAGAAGCTTTAAAAACCCAAGCAGAAGATGATTGCTGGAGGCCTTGACTGGGGAAAAGGGCTGTGATTTTGCCTGGAGTTTGTAGGGACAGCTTGATGTGGTGTTTTTGCAGAGCTGAGGAGGGAGATGAAGGCAGTTTTGACAGCAGTGAACGCCGTTTAAAGGCAGAGAGACCAAAGATGCCTGACTGTGGGAGACAGATAATACTGGCTAATATTTTTAATGGACACTCCTTAGGTGGGAAATGGCGTCTGAGGAACCTGTGAGAGACATGGCACAGCTGGGAGACAAAGCTGAAGAAGATCCTGGAGTTCAGACAGGGCTTTCAGGAGGCTACGGAGGGGATATTAGGCAGCTGGATATTTTGGGGTGTATGTTGAATTAGATGATTAATCCACAGGAAGAAAAATGACTCAGGAGAGTCTGTGATCACAGGGGCAAGTGAAGCAGCTGAACCAGACTTGAAGCACGTACTGATGAAGCTAGAGAAAGGAAAGGAGAAACAGAGGGAGAGGACAGCAGGAGAGCAGCCAGTCCTATGTGGAGAGCGGTGGAGAAGCAGAGGTAGTTGTTGGGAATGTGATACCCCATCATGGGGGCAGAACTGAAATACTTTTACCCACTCCCTGATGCTCTCAGAGCCCCACTCTGCTGCTGGACCTTGGCTTTGTGCTGGGAAAAGTGCAAGTGTTTGGGTCCAGGCAGGCAACAAAGTCAAGATGTGAACAGCCTGCATCAGGGGATCCTCTGGGTGATGCTTTGGGGAAGAGGGACCACCCCATCGACAGGTTGCAGCACCTGGTGACCATCCTTAAATTCATGCAAACGTGGCATGCTGCCATAGGAGACCCTGGAAAGCAAGAGCTTATACGGGCTGAGAGGTGATGGCCCATATAGAACAGGATTTTGCATTTATGGCTTCTGCCAGAATGACTTCACAGAATCACAGAATGGTTTGGGTTGGAAGGGACCCTAAAGCTCATCCAGTCCAACCCCTGCCATGGGCAGGGACACCTCCCACCAGACCAGGTTGCCCAAAGCCCCGTCCAACCTGGCCTTGAACACTTCCAGGGAGGGGGCATCCACAGCTTCCCTGGGCAACCTGTGCTAGTGCCAAACCATCCTTATCATAAAAAATTCTTTGTGTCCGATATAAATCTACCCTCTTTCAGCTTAAAACCATTGCCCCTTGTCCTGTCACTACAGGCTCTGCTAAAAAGTTTATCCTTCTTTCTTCTTATCCCTTCCCTCTTCCATACAGCTCCCTATGATTTTGTTTAGACTTTTTTGTTGTTTGTTTTGGGTTTTTTTGTTGTTGTTTGTTGGGTTTTTTTTACACCTAGCAGGAAGTGTGATAGTTGTTTATTGCTAGACACTGATTTATTCTTGGTGTTGTAGTATACATATTCACTTCTTGGGCTGGAAATGATAACATGACACAGTTTGCTTTTGGAAGCAAAGTAGAAGTTTATGTTAGCATGATTAATTTTCGGCATTGAATAGTCCTACGCTCAAGGCATGTGCTCATATTTTTGAGATAGTTCATCCATCTTTTAGTATTACCTAGTATTTCCTTGCTCAGCATTTATGCCTGTGAAAAGAGCTTTCCTACAACACAAAATCACTAAAAATTTTTCCAGCAAGAAGGAGGTAAATGTCTAAATACGCCCTCTTTCAAATACAATTTCAAATCTTCCCTGCTTGGAAAGGTGTGATCTCTGTAAACAAGTGAGGCATGGCAGTGATCCCAGTAGGGAATGGGTGACAACAAGCATCACTGGGAAAAAGCTTTGCTTTCTAATGCACTGGCTGATGGTGCATCTCCACCAGCTCTGGGACCTCCAGCACTGGTCATCATTGCCTGGGCGTCAGCACTGGCTTCCTTTTCATCTGGTAAGATTTAAGGATGAAAGTGGGCTGCCTCCCTCAGCTCTCCCTTAAAAGGAAAGGAAACATCGCTGAGCGGCTTTAGTGGCCTTCGGGGTCTTCCCTTAGGAGAAATAAAGAGAGCTTTGCAGCCGGTTCCCTGAACAAGCTGCAACATCAATGCCTTTAAGGGCTGCAGAGTACAAAAGATAATAAAACTGTCAAGAAAGCTTTAAAGTCCAATGTGTGGGAGTAATACAAAGGGCACCAAGACAAATACAACCATGGCTGCAAAGGCTTTTTTGTTGTACCACGAATTACGTTGAACTCCGTGGGCAGGGGGAGACATCCTATGGTTTTGCTCTTGGTGGTGATTTTCCGCTGCAGGTGATCAGTGTGTCCCGTCAGTTGGCATCTGGATCTTGTTTCTTCAAAGCATTTAAAAAATGCTCCAAGTTACATTTCCAGTTTATCCCACTGAACACCTCCAAAACCGCACCAGAATAAGTGAATTAACAGCAGCACTTCTCATTTAGAGGCTCTAAGGATTACAAAACACTTATGCAGTATAAGCAAATCCTCCATTTCTGAACATTAAAATTAGTCTTTTTATCCAAAGTTGGGCACAAGAGGAAGTCACAGTAGTTTTTAAATTACTGAACACCCAACTGATTTCTGAAAGAGCCATAGGATGTTGAATACATTTGAAGATCAAACCATTTATTGCAGTGCTTACATTTTAACTTAGAAGACTAATGCTGAGCACTCATTTCCAAAAACCTTGCAGTAAATGATTTGCCAAGAACACAAAACGTCATATGATAGATGTAAGCCAGGAGAAAGCCAGGGGATGTAATCTCTGTTTTTGTTGCCAACAGCAGTAAGTTTGTCCCAGATCTCCCAATATTTATTGTGAGTCTTAAAAGTTTCACTGCTGGTACCATGCCACCAGGCACAAACCCCTTTTTTTTTAAATTCTGAGAATGTACTGTAGTGCACCACATCCAGAAGGATGGTAGAGAGGTTCTGTGGTGAAAATTGGTGTGAAATAGTTGATTTCTTGATTGTGCAGCCAGACAGGGAAAAAAAGTAGCTGTCAGTCAAACCCAATGTATTCTGCAGTTTTGTGGGCATTTCTCTTTGGATTGGAAGTCCTTTTGAAAAATAGTTTTTTATTTCAGCCAAATGAGCCTGCTTAGGCCTGCTATGAAATATCTCATTTTTGGTTTCTGTGGGAAAAAGAAAAGAGCAGGGTAAGAGCACAGGTGTAAAAAGTGGGGCTGTGTTTGTCCCTTTTTACAGTGTAGTTAAGGTTTCCAGGGTTCTCCCAAGGTAGAGGCAATCCAAGTTGAAAATACCTTTCCTCTCCCTGACAGAGTATGAATCTGTGCTCAGGAAAAAGCTGTAACTCGGGGATTTTTTGGGCATTGCAGAGCTGGGTACAAGTCCTTGCTGCTGAGTTGCCCAGGTAAATCTCTTGGGAGGAGCAGACCCAGGTGTCCCAGGAGCCCCAGGTCCCAGCTCCCCTGACTCTGTGCCCAGGGCAAGGTGTGAGCTGCCGTCCTTCCCAACAATAGATGTGCATGTCCTGAAGTGGGACCCCAGCAGCAGGTTAGTGCTGTGCTGTGCAAATCCACTTTGTGAGAGCACAGAATTACTGCTATGTATGCTCAAGCTCCAAAAATCCTGTTCGCCTGCCATGTTTCTGCTTAAAAATGCTGCTGGGTAGGGGTTAAACTCAAAATAAAAGTGATATCCTCAGGCAAAAGAAGAGAATTGTAGAATTTATGTTTTTCCAGAATGAAAATGTACCTATTCAAGTGCTTTATTGACTACTTGCAGCAGAAGAATTCTCAGTGATTAAAATGTAGCTAAGAAGTGTTTAAATACAGTCAGATAAACGTGTGCATGATAATTTTATCAGCCAATGTGTAACTTCTTCAGGGATCAAGTCTGGTAAGAATTAACTCTAATTAGTGAGTATGTATTGCTGCTCTCTCTTGGGTGCTGTGACAACTGCCCAGTTATGAATAATCTGAATGGGACTGGTCAAATTAGAATGCGGGTAGGATAGATTAAAAAATAAAGGCTTATTTCCATCAAATTTTTAAGCCTCCAGAAGTTTTAATTCTGTGGTATTTAGAATGGACATTCCTTTATTTAAACCAAACCAAACCAAGCCAAACCAAACCAAACCAAACCAAACCAAACCAAACCATCACTAGTGTCTAAGTCTTGTCAACATCCTTTTTGGCACATTTCCAGAAATAATTTAAGCAAATGTGATTACCTAAATGAAGATTTGGGAATCTCGTGGGGAAGTGAAGAGCTGGGATGGGGAGGGCTGAGCTCACAGCCCAGCGGCAAAAAAAGAAGAAACAAAATTCCCCAAGTCCCACATGGCATCAGAGGGGTTATACATGGGAACCAAAGCTTCAGAGGGGACATTTGCTGTGTCTTTGAGGCACGTCTTCCCTGCCTTTTGAGGTTTGGACACCTACTCAGATACAAAATCCCTTCTCTTCAAAGAGTCTTGGTTTGGGGAGGGAAGATGACTGTTAGGAAATGGCTGAAATAACCTTTCATGTGGAAGACAGCCCTAAGTGTATTTCAGATTGCCTTCTCCAGGAGGATTTTTTGGTGCCTGGTTCCAGCTAACAGACTGCAGTCTCAGACTCCTGTTACAATGATGTCTGTGCATCTTAATACAGCCGCTGAGTGACCACATCTACTGCAAATGCTGCCCAGCCATGATTTGCAAAAGGTCAATAATGTATTTTTATGCACTTAATAGAAAGTGTAAAAGTAAAGTGCAGTCTTCCACAAATAACTTATTGTACAGAACAGCTTTTCTGAGAGCTGAGCCATTACTATGTAAGTGGCTTTTTTTCCAAAGACTTTTCTAATTTGCATGCACACGCTGTTTATTCTGGGCAGCTGTTTATACAGAGCATCCATCCCTGGGCAACACACTACAACCGCACTCCTATTCTTGCAGGCATCACCCGCTCAATACTAAATCTTTACTAAGCAGATCCAGCCAGAGATTACACATTACATTGCTAAGGCTGAACCAATGGATGTTGGAGCTTTCTTTTCTCTCCTTTCTCTGTAGATCATCTTTTTTTGTGTGTCAGATATTTATTTTTAAGCCTAAAAATCTAAAATTGGATTTATATGCTGAGAAGGAGGCTTTATGAAATAACCTTGTGGGCTAAAGGGATTCCAGTTTTATAGGGAGAGAGGCAAAGAAGGAGTAGAACAATCCTAAAATAGCAGGCATCAAAGAGGGGAGTGTGAGAAGCTGAGCAACTTCCTCTCTGAGAACAAATTCAGGATACAGCTTTCTGGGAAAAACCCATAACTGTTTGTCTGATGATTATTTTAGTGTAAATACAGCAGCATGTTTTACAACTGAGTGGGAGACGAGCATTAGAATTTCTAGTCCTCCTCTATTCTCCTAAAGTGATGACATTAGGTTTCCTACAAACTAGCTTCTTTATGTATTATGTATTTCTGCCTTCTTTTTGCCTTTGGGTTTGTTTTCTGTAATGCCCAGTTTTTGCTAGCAATATTCATACAGTGTTGAGTAATGGAGTTGGAATAAGGTCCAAGGGACAAAGTGGAGGGGAAAGCAGAGAGAGGAAGAGAGAGAGGTGAAAATTTGGAGGAGGTAGGAGCAGTGTGTGGGATTCACCCACACATATGAGCTCAGAAAATGATCCAGATATAGAGTGTGAGTCAAGAGGATCACTAGAACACCCAGGGTTTTGTGGTGGGTTACCAATATCACTGTGCAAGCCTGTTTGAGAATGGTTGGAGCATCTGCAGATATGGGCAAATGCTGGAGACGGTGGCAGCTGTGTGGACACTCTGCTGAGGATGGGTTCTCCTGCAACTGTCCACCTTACCTCAAGCTGCAATAGTTTCTTTTAGTTGTGGTACCAAATATACCAGTGGGGCTCAGACCCCTTTCTCATGTGAAATAAGACCCACAGGACCATGAAGACATTCACTGATCCAGATGCTTTTGTTTTCCCAAATGACACTGTGCACACTGACATGAACAAGGGACATCTTTTGATGTTCATACAGAACTGAGCTCGACTACAAGCAGGGCTATGATGGGTGGGTCAGGAGAAGGAGCACTACTGCATCTCTTTAGTGCTGCAAGGTAGCCAAGGCTCCCATCAGTTTCAGTTTTAAATCCACATTTTCCCTCATTTCCTCACTGAAAGGAGGCCTTGGTTCTTGCCGTGGGTGTTGTGTGGAGAGCAGTTCTTTCCCCGCTCTGTTCTCCACTTCTTGGTGTTTCTGTTTGCTTCTTAATCTGCTTATGGAGGGCTGCATATTATTCTCTGTGAAACACAACCTTGTGCCAGCATGTGGCGTTAGTACCCAAACCACGTGCCCCCAGGAGCAGATGGGGGGAAGGAAGACTCCACAGATCCAGTAAGTGCACATGGAGGAGGATAGTTAACTGCTGAAAGGACTTCCAAGGTCAGGTATGGGCTATTTGCTACCTGAAGCAATCAAGACAAGGCTAGAGAGCTTTTTAAGACACATCTCCTGAGACCAACAGCCTTCCATCCATGATGGGTGGGTGTCTTTGTCACACAAGACCTGACATTGCTTATTGTTCATCCCAGAGTCTGACTCATTATTGTGGAGCCAAGGCCCAGGGGAATTTGGGGACCACTGCTCTGGTTCACTGGCAAGTTTGGGGTATGACAGGCTGAACCACTGTTGGTTGTGGGATTTCAGTTTTAGATCAGGCATTCAGTAGTCTACCTCAGCCCTGAAATTGGAGGATAAATAGTTGAATTCATTGAAATCAAAGGGAGGTTTGCTCTGGATTTGGCAGGAGGCAGCATTTCACCCTTTCACATCTGCTCCTCTGGCTCTCCTGTGAACTTCTGAGGGGTGTTTGTTTGGAAGAGTCAGTGCTCCCTCTTGTTAGAATGACCAGTGAGTGCCAATACTGTGAGAGGCACCGGTTCTTGTTTGGCTGGAAGCCCTTGGTGCTGTGTGGACACCTTTGCTGCTGTGCCAGGGTGTGCAGGGCAGGTGCAAACCCTCTCCAAGGAGTGGGACCAAACAGGTCCCTGCTGGCCTGGGTCCAACCGTCCTGCAGAGAAAAAGCACTTGCACAATGCCAGACTTTCCACAGTCATGAAATATTTACTAGTTTTGTATGCGGAAGGAAGGTATATATGCATTTTTTATTATTTTATCCAGACATTGTCACATCCTTGACCTTCCTGTTTGGGAGACTCGTTCCCTATAAAGGGAGCTTGGTGGCTTTGTTTCAGCACCTGTCAAATGAGGAATTGCTTCTCATAACGATGTGTTGTGGTTTTCTGTTTACAAATATGGCCTTTTCTTCTTGGAAATCGTGTTCTGCACAGCCCTGGCTTCCTGGCAAGCCTGCTGGGTTGTCCATTACTCACTCGAAAGGAAATCAACTCAGCTTGAGTTCGTGTTTCTCAAAGCCAGGACACAGTGCCTGCAATGAGGCAGAGATTAAACAAAGCTTGTGTTTTTCCCCGTGCAGACAGTGACATTTGTTGTTTCCCAGTGCACTGTCTTGCCCTTCCCTGGGATGTGTTCAAGTCACTGAAATTATTTATATTAGTATAGGACTGTTTGGTGGGGTAGACAGGAGGGAAGGCAGATGGGTTACTATTAAAGACATTGCAAGAGAAAGTTTGCAGGTCAGGTAGGATTGGCATAAGTACAATGCCAAAACTTCTTAATCCCAAGTAAAAGGTAATTCTTGAGGAAACAAATAAAAAAAGGCAAAAAAGTAAGCTGGGACACAAAGACTTGCCAAAAGCAGACAATGAAGTGTTTAGACTTCTCAGACTGATACCGCTTGGCTAATCAGGTCTTAATTTCTAGGTGTCCCAATTTTCTTCTCTGCAAAACAAGAATTGGAGGTTGAAAATCCTATTTCAGACAACCAAGGGATGTGAAAAACTGGGGTTCCTGTCCAGTCTAACAGCACAGCCTGGGGGCAGAGCAATCTCTGCCTGAGTAAGAGAGGAAGGGAGCTTCATACCCACATCTTCTACCCAGTATGGGGAGGCTGGCATCCCTCACTGGCTGTTGGGAGGCTGGAAATACCTTCAGCC
>NW_010194321.1:0-8350 GCF_000695765.1 Mesitornis unicolor | reverse complement strand
CTGAACCCTCATTTATAGCCTCTAGATACGGTCATATACATATGAGCTTTTATTGCAGTATTAGTAGAAATAACTACCAGTAATAAATTGTCTGTGTGTGCTGTATTAGCAAGCACTCAAGTCAACAGATAAACATGAAGAACTGACCCTGAAGTGAGGAGCTGTGAAGATGTACCTTGCAGGGCTATTCCCCTGTGGGAATGAGGTACAGCTTTGTGCATATTCGCGAGCTGAAGCTTGGCTGTGCTTGCAGAGCTTGTGAAGTCCTCTGTTGAGATCAAAGATTGAGCTCATCTATGGGTCAAGCCATGGGCCTTGGGAGTATTTTCAGCTGTGCCCCTCTCCCACAGGCACAGCCCGTCCCTCCCTCTCATTTTCCTGCTGTCTTTATAGCAGTTCAGATTATCTAAGTGTTGGCTGCCCTTTGTGACTCCTCAAGCCTCATCGTTTTCATGTGATACACACATGCCTGCGCAACTTTATCTGGGTTGTAAATTATGTTACTGCAAAAAAAAAACCATCCAACCAATCAACCAACAAAAGCCGTGTATCTGCCCCAGGGATGCATACTTGAGTCCTTCTGTCATGGCCCAGTCAGAGATTGCATGCAGTTCAGTCTAGCATGTGTCCAGCTTCATCCTGTCTGGACTGAATTCCTCAGTACATGAAGCACGGCGTTCATATTACTATTTTAACTAATAGTATATGTCATGAAGTTGATTCTGTGTCCCTGCTCACTGATGTAATAGGATACTGATGCAGCTACAGCTTTTTGAACCTCTTTTGGGATGTTCATGGCATGAGGAAAGCTGTCTGCCTCAAGCTGGGTGACACCAAGTCTTGTCTAAAGAGCAAAAGCTCTCCTGGGCATGAGTGAAGTTTAAGTCCAGTACTGCTAGGGTAAGGAAGTGCTCAATTACAACACATGCTTACAGGGTTAGAGGTAGGTAACTGGGTCATTATCTGGGGGCAGAAGGACATGGATGCAGGTGGATGCCCTGGAGGGCATCCTGGGTGCCAGACTGTCAGATGGTGGAGTGGGGCTTTCTAATAATGCTTTTTGTGGATCTTCCACTTTGTGTAAAACAAATAATTCTTCTTTGGGCCAGCAACAGCTGTAATGTATTGGTGTTTATGGGTCTCAGAGTTGGGGTGGATGAGGTGTCCAGTGTCTGCTTCAATAAATGCGTACTCATTTTGTGATACTACAACACCTTCAACAGCAGACATAAAGAGAGCCCTATCTCTCCATGTCATATAGTTTTCACTATCCATAGAGACAGAAGACTTGAATGGACATGGGGTGTGAAGTACCAGTGCTGTGGCACAGCCCTCTCCCTGCTCACCTTATTGATAGAGGTGCAGTCTGGCTGTGCACTGCTCTTCTGTGTGTCTTTCTTTTGCAAGACAGAAACTACTGACCAGGTTAGGATTTCTAATTCTGGCTGAAGGCAAATTGCTTTCTTTTGGAGACACAGAGCCAAAGCTTTGCTTCGCTCCTCAGCCTTAGTGAATAATTTGGGCAGTTCTCCCATATCTTCTGTAAATCTCTTTTTAACAGCTTCTCTCACCATGAATCACAACCTGGGGCAGTGAACTGTAAAATCTGAGCCTTACCACAAATACCACAGGCAGTACCTAGATAAATCCCATTTGTGAATCAAAGTACCCAGTGTTTTACATTTCCTATGAAGTGCTGGACTCTGCGTGCCTTCCACAGGAGACAGCTGGAATATAAACATGGGGATGTCTGACTGCCAGCAGCCACCCTCAGCCCCAGTGGGGGATAACAGCTTCTCCCTTGCATCTTTTCTGGCAGCTTGAGAACCGGTCCAGACATTTTTCTCTCCTGCTCACCAGCGCTGGTGGTCCAGAGCAGAGACCTCACTGCTTTCCCCTTCGTTTCACATCCCATATGCACTCACTCAGTGGTCTCCATCACCACGCTCTTCAATGCCCAGTGACAGGTTGCTGGCAGTGGTATGTACACTTGATACATAACAGCACCCCTGCACTCCTTCTCCCCTTCCTATCTCCCTTAAACAGATCATGTGTTAAGATTCGAGTTATGAGAGCAATCCCAGCAGGTCAGAGCTAAGCTCCTGAGTTCATAGCCCCCATCATTTTGCATGATTTCTACCTCCTCTGAGTGACTTCCCACATTCGTAGCAAGTGTTTTAAGAGCTTACTGCTTTACTTTAGGCATCAATCCTTATCATTGGCCTCTGAGCAGGACCATATTTGCACTCGGATTTCATCTAACAAGAGACTGAAAGCCCTTCCGAGGCATGGAGCACCCTTGGTTTCTGCTGAGGCCTTTCTGCTGTTCGCTTCATGCCCTTTCCTTTTTCATTTGGAAGTGGGCCAGAGAACCCTGTCCTTGGGTCTTTTGCTGGTGGCATTTGAGTATCTGCTAGAGCTGGGAGACTCTATCTAACTGGACTGATGAAGAAGACAGCCTCTCCCTGGAGCCGTGTACCCTGTCCAGATTTGGGCTGCAGCCTGCCCTATTCCTAGCCCAGTTCATCAGTCTGACAGGCTCAGCAAGAATGCTGACAGGGTCAGGAAGGATGGCACTCAGAACAGAGTACAGCAGTGGTGCTGTGACCACACAGCTCCTCCCCTGGGGACGAGCCAAGCAGGGGACACCAGCCCTTTGACCGTGGTTGCTCCTGTCCATCAGTAAATACACAGGGATGAACTCGGCATCTGTCCCTGCCAGTAGAAAAGACAAAGTCCACACATGTCATCACCCCATCTCCCTGCCCCACCAGGAGCAGTGGTGGAAATGAAGCACATCTTTGAGTGCTTTGTTGGGTCAAATTCATTTGAGCAGTGGTAGGGAGGGTTATACATTTTAAGTGAAGACAAGCTGGAAGTGCAGATGGTTGTTTATTTATTTCCAGATATGGATCTAGTGAGCAATGTAGCTCACATACTGGCCATACTTCTGACCTCAAAGGACTGCACACAGCCTTTCCCCAGTGTCTACAGGGAGTTTCACCAGTGTTGCCGTGGTGCAGGGTCCTGATCACTGATACTATGCCAGTGACACCATCAGACACCTGCCGTTGGCTTGGGAGGTGGTCACTAACAGCATTGAGTAACCAAACTCCTTTACAAGAATGGTGAAGTATTAACCTGTCTCTACTGTGCCCCTACAATAAGCCAACTGAAGTTTGATGGCTGGGCCAAAGAATTTGGACCTCCTGGGCTCTTCTTCTTGACCTGGAAATGACACAGAAAATGCTTCTGCTCCAAAGGAAGCCAAACCAGACTCCTCTTCATTTTAGCGGGCAGCAGTCAAGCATGTGATTGCTGAGTTGCAACTTCTTGTTTGTTTTGGGACCATGCCTGGGAACATCATGTATGATGCAGAGTACTGCTGTACCAGGTACTGTAGAAACACAAAACAAAACAGAGACCTGGGTACATCTCACTTGCAAAATTCTGGGCTGGTTGGACTCAGGGATGAAGACACAGGAGTGGCTGCTTTAACTCCTGTGGGGAAGACACCTCTTGAGGCTCAGGATTTCTCCTCCACTGAGTGACATCAAACGAACAGAGATGGTGCTGTGGGGACGGGGTGGTCTGTTTGGCGGCAGGTCCTTCCTCAGCAGACTGGCGCTGGCGGGGCCAGTTTTCCTCAGTGAGGCTTGGGCAGCCCCCAGCAGCCTGGAGGAATGACTGGAATTCATCATGATGTGCAGGTCTTGCCGACAAGAAATGCCCACACTTTATCTGCTGGGCGGTTTTGAACAATTGGTAGGAAACGGGGCAGAATAAATAGTGCTGCTCAACCTCTGGCCTTTCCCCTTTTGTCCACAGAAGTTCAAGAAATTCCTGGGGCCGGGAGCCAAACATCTGTGTTTCCCCTCTGGAGGTGCCAAATGCTGTGTTCTACCCATGAATTGGGCAAGGCATATTTAGAAAACGAGATTCAGAAACCATGGGCGAGTGGGTGAGTACATCTGAGCTGCTGCTCTGCTGGTAGGAAGTTTGCATAGGCTTGGGTGCATATTTATATCTCCATCCACATGCACTGGATCTGACATACATAAACATGAACTGACAGGCACTGTATTTTGTAAGTCTGGACTTATTGTTGATGCTGATAATTTAAAAAAAAAAACCCAACAAATTTGAGGACTGTGGCCCTGGTTTCAAAGTTGAAATGTAGGTACCCTGTGCCATTTGGGATGCCCTAGGGGAGCCAAAATGTCTGCTGTGGTTAGGAGATGGGCACAGAGATTACAGCAGTGAGGAGGCAAAGGCCAAAGAGCATCTTAGATAGCACTGGGCACTGCTGGTTAACAACTAAATTGAAAGCAATGCCACTTTTAAAGAGAGCAGCTGGGAGACCAGCAGGGTTACCCACTTCTGCACACAGACACTTCACAGCCCACCGGCATCTGAGCTTCTCAGGGGTCCCCAGTGAAGGACTGAGACCCTGGGCTGGGAATAACCCACCTGGTCTGTTCAGGCAGAGGACCTTCCTCCAGGCTTGCTGCCTGCAGAGACAGCAGATCCAACCTTGCAGCAGCCTTCAGGGGACTGCAGTGGGACATCTGGGTGGGTCTTCTGTCTTTTCCAGAGAAAGGGTGACTCTCGCCCATATCCAAAGTCTCATCTCTGCAGCGGCTGCCCTGCTAGCTTCAGCAGAGCATTTCTAGCATCAATGCTCAGAGCAAGGCCACAAAAGGGCTGTTTTTTTCAGTAGCACTTTGTGGTCCCACTCCCAAATGTGCGAAATTTTGTGCCAGGAAGGCTGCTTCTCTTACTGCTGAC
The DNA here is from genome assembly GCF_000695765.1 of Mesitornis unicolor. NCBI lineage: Eukaryota > Metazoa > Chordata > Aves > Mesitornithiformes > Mesitornithidae > Mesitornis > Mesitornis unicolor. The sequence goes on along the minus strand of NW_010194321.1, from coordinate 3,562 downwards.
ATCAATGCCTAAGCTGATAGCAGCATCAGACACATATACTCATGTGCAGTTTGAGGTTGGAAACATTTAATTTTGACATATACAAGATGGGGAGCCCCATGTGGACTTCTGCCTGGCTCTGCAGGAAAAGGTCTTGTCTTAATTGCATCAACTTTTTACAAGGGCAGGTAGTGATAGGACAAGGGGTAGTAGCTTTAAACTGGAAGAGGGTAGATTTAGACTGGGTATTAGCAAGAAATTCTTTACTGTGAGGGTGGTGAGACACTGGCACAGGTTGCCCAGGGAAGTTGTGGATGCCCCCTCCTTGGAGGGGTTCAAGGCCAGGTTGGACAGGGCTTTGGGCAACCTAGTCTGGTGGGAGTTGTCCCTGCCCATGGCAGGGGTTGGACTGGATGAGTTTTAAGGTCCCTTCCAACCCAAACCACTGTATGATTTTATGATATGAACTGCCAACAGCATCTGTCATGTTTTCAGCATAGGACCTTGTTTTCCCAGACAGCAGAGCTGTGAGAGCTCTGGGATGGTGGCACAGAAACAATTCACCACCTCTTCCTTCTGAGAGGCTGAAGGCCAGGGAACAAGTGAGAAAGTGCAGAAGGAGCCCATGGAGTAAAGAACTGCAAAGTTCCCAAAACATGGCTTGTTCCTCATGGACGTACTTGTTAAGACCAAGCGCCTGGTGTCAAGTGCCTCTCAGGTGTGCAGCTTGGACCCACATTGCATGATGGCTGGAGAAAGAGGAAGCCTGGGGATAAAGAAAAGCTTCGGAGAAATTCTACCGTATCATGCTTCATTTCCTAGGTTGCAAAAATGGGAAACCTCCCAGTTTTGTAATGGGCCAGGTTTAGTAGTGTCTGAGAGGAGCTACTGGGATAAATGCTTTACAGATACAAGCAAACGAAAAATAATAAAATAATAAGAAGATGAGTTACAGTTAGTTGTTTAGACGTACACAGTTTGTCCTTCTGCCCTTTGGAGGGCAGATGGGAAAACAGAGTACTTCTGGTCTCCTGATGGCTTATTGGGAACAGTTTGTGTGCGGGATATTGCCAAATTCCAGCAGAATTTCTCCTGAGGAGCGAAGGAACTCCTCATGACAACCCAGATCCCTACCAATTTGTCTTGTGTCCACTCTGCATGTGTTTTGGAACCTGATGATACATGTGGGATGACTGTTAGGTGGCTGTTACAAACTGTTCCCTGAGACATTTCACCATGACACTCAGGACAGGATATACAATACCATTAAAATAACTTGTTACCAAGTTGCTTCTGCTGATCCATTGCCAACTCGTTTAGCAGTGCTTCCCTCTGCACTCTCCATGTGCCATAAACAGGCGCTCCTGCAGCAGAGTGCATCTGGAATCTTGAGTATATTTTTACAAGCCATAAAGAAAAGCTGTGTCTCTCTGCAGCAGATTATAATATTTTGATATTTCCCAGATCGCTTGTGCTCTTATGCTTTAACGCTGCCCAGAGTCTTTCAGAAGAATACTCATCACACACGTGCCCTAAATAATGTAAGCTCTGTGCTTGTGATATTTGTAGCCATGCAAACTTGCCCATTTCTGCCTGTGTTGTTTCCAAAAAATTCTTGAGTGATGGCATTTTTCATCTTCAGTGTATTTTTTTTCAGTTCTGAACACCGAACATATTTGTAATTACTGCCCTTATTGCTGCCGGTTGCCTTATTAAGCCTACAAAGTGCACTCAGTTTTAAAGGTAGAATTGTAATTACAGCACAGGCTTGGGGAGAAAGGACAGCATTTGGAGGTAGAAAGCACGAACACCAATATGCTTCCAAAAGAAAAGGCAGTGCATATTGCAGTCACTTCCACTTCATAGAAACGTTGCTGGTTTATTTTTAAGTTCTTGTGTCTGAGCATCCCTCTCCGGAGCTCAGGAAAGGATGCGTGACATCTCGTGCCATCGTTCGTGTGGGATCACAATGGCTATTCATAACAAGGCATTGTTTTGGGGGTCATCCAGCTCCCCTCTAATGGCTGCAATGAATCATGCTGCGTGCAGCCATCAGATAATTCCACAGAAGAATTCAAAACAGGCTTATCTCCAAAATACAGAGAGAAAACAAGAGTATGTGAGTGTCATCATAAGTGGTTTACTGGAGTGACAGAAGTGTGCAAACTCTTTGCGATGTTGTGTAACATTGCTCTGCACATGTTGTTCTCCTCCTCCTGCTTCTGCAAATCAACCATTTAATGTAATTATAGCTGCTACTAGCAAAAGGCATTGATAGCACTGACTGGCTTCTGAAGAAAACTGCTGCTGAGACAGGAGTGCTTTCAGCTCAGAGACATTTAGAAAGAGATTGAGAGGGTCTCGTCTTTCATCCTTGTGCAGTCCAGTGATAAATTATATTACTGTCCCCTTCACAGTGTTTGCATCTGCATTGTAAATAATGATCTGGAGTGGCCAAAAATCACACCTCTTTCCCATCCCTTTGTAAGGAACTGTGTTATCACTGTCTCTGGAATCTGTCATTTGGAATCTGAGAGACTGAATCCAGAGCATCATTTACAAGGTTATGAAACCCAGACTCATATGGATGTTCATTTATGTGGAAGACTCCTCCGGATGAGTACTTGGCTGATGTCAGAACTCAGATGCATCCAGATGATGTGTGGATATGCCTATGTAAGCAATCACTTATTATGTACATATATCTGACTACTTTCTGTATAGAACTTCTAGAATTTCTAGCAAAAATGTTGCTTGGTTGGCTTTTTTCCTACTGCCATGTGCTAGAGGGACAGAGCACTACTGACTGGATCTGGTGACTTTCAAGGGAACTTGGATGTTGTAAGTGCTCTCCACGGGGAGTGGTGGGCTGGCAGTCCTGGGCAGCAGATGGTCTTAATTCTCTTGAATTTACTGCTCGATGCCTCTGGCTCCCTCCTGCAATAGTATCAGCGACAACACAAGCGTTGGGTTTAGGGTTTGGCACAAAACCTGAGAAAAACTTTTGGATTCCCTAAATCCCAACAAACCAATCCCTGGCCATCCTTCGTCCATCTTCGCTGTATCTTACACTATCAGTAGGCCAGGCAGGAGTAGAGCAGAGGTGTGAAGCTCAGACAGGAGGCTGTGAATCACATTATGAACCTGCAAAGGGGAAACTGCTGTCTGACTTGTGCGCTAGCTCTTGTCTTTTCATGAATCCATCTTCAAAACCACAGAGGAGAGGAAATGTATTTCTGAATTTCATTTAAAAAACAGAAAGAGAAAGCATTATTTGAATTTATCTTCCAGGGTTTGCTCTTCAGTGACAAATCATGGTAGATTAAGTTATGGAAAGTAATATTTTCATGGTGCCATGCCTACCACCACCCAAAGGAGAGAGGAGTTTGCAGCTGACTGCAACAAGGACTCAGACTTGGGGTGTCTTGTACTGGGTGCTGTACAAACACAGTAAAAATAGGGCTGTGCTCTAGAGACAAGCAAACAGCAGAAGGAAGAAAGGATTTCTCTCATCCTTGAACATGTGGGCACTGAAAGCACAGCACAGGGATTACTGTGGATGTAGTTTATCTGGACTTCAGCA
>NW_010194320.1:3831-5497 GCF_000695765.1 Mesitornis unicolor | reverse complement strand
CGGAGGATTCTTGAGAGGGAGCAGGCACGCCACGTGTGGAGGGTGCTGAGGCTGTGACTCCCGTGGGATGGGGGGCATGTGGCAGGAGACAGTCCCAGGAAGGGTCATGGTGGTGGGGCAAGGTGCTGCCCTGCAAGCGGGGGTCCCCAGGTGCTCCTTACCTCGGGCGAGGACGAGAGGAGCTGGGGGTGTGGGTCCATGGCCCGAGTGATGATGGGCAGCGAGGGAGACTGTGGGTGCAAACCCCCTCCTAGCGTGTTCCCCCGCCTAGGGCCGATTTGAGTCCCTAGCACTGAGCAGCCCCCAGCTCTGCAGCCACCTCTGCTCGGGCTCTGGTGATGCCGATGGAGAGCTGGGCCCCCACGTTTTCCCATCTGCAGGGGCCATGCGGAGCATCTCCTCCCCAGGCACATCCCAAATTGAGGTGGGGGACCCCGGTACCCCCCATGAGCCCACTCTGTGGACATGTGGCATCCTCCTTGGAGGCAGGGGCTGCTTGGGGATGGCTGTGCCCCCCTTGAAGCTGGGCTTGGATCCTGGGGCTGCCCTGGGCATCATGGCCAAGATCACAGTGCAAATTTGGGGCCCTTCCTCAAGGGAAAACCATTCCCCTTTCTCTGAGGGGCTGCCATGGGTCCCTGGGGAGAGTGGCCATGGGGGCTGAGCCTGGGGCATGGTGACGGGGTGCATGGGGCTGGGCTGCTGCCCTTCCTGTTTACAAAGTGGGGTAATTAGGGCTGGGCAGGGGAGCAGGCATGGCAAGGGCCGTGGTGCTGGGCAGGAGGAACTGGTGCTGGTGGGCAGCAATGGGCATGGGGTGAGCTGGGGGCAGAGTTGGCTGGTGCTGGGGTGGGTCTGGGCAGCCCTATGGACGGGCAGGGGGGCTGTGGGGTCCATTGAGGGTGTCTGCAGGGTCCCTATGGGTCAAAGTGGTCCCAGGGAGCAGGTTGAGGGGTCTGTGGGGTCCCCATGGGTCAGGGTGGCCAAGGGGAGCAGGGTGAGGGGTGTCTGTGGGTCAGGGTTCACGGTAGCGGTTTGGTGGCCATGGGAATTCCTTGGTGTCGCCGTCACATGGGGGAGGTCCCATCCCATCCCAATCCTCATCCCATCCCATGCCTCATCCCATGCCTTGTCCCTGTTGCCAGCCCCATGGAGGCGGGGCACAGTCCTGCCCGCCTCTGACCATGAGGCTCAGCCACCGGCCCCACAGCATTTAGGAGAGGCCTCCTGAGCCTCGGCAGTGCCAGCCCGGCTTCGCGTTCCTCTCGCCACCACTCAGCCCCCCAGGTAGGCACCCTGGGAACTGGACCCCTCGTGTGGCACGCGGCTGGAGCCATGGCTGGGCTTCGGCCCCACGCAGGTGGAGGCTGTGGGGCACTGGGTACCCCACTGGGTGGGTTCCCTGGAGGAAGGGTGGGTGCGTTGGGCATGGAGAGGGGCAGAGGGGTGTGCAGACGTGGGGCTGTGGCTTCACCCCCCAGCTCTGGGCACGTTTTCTTGTGCTGGTGGAGCGATGCTGTGCCCAAAGGTGGGCTGGGCTGTGGCAGCCCCACACTAGGGATGCTGGGGATACCAGTGGGTCAGCCTGGGTCCTGGTTTACTTGGACAGAATTTGGAAGTCAGCTTTCTGTTGAGGAAAACTGCAGTTTTGTAAGGACTACGACGC
>NW_010194320.1:0-3806 GCF_000695765.1 Mesitornis unicolor | reverse complement strand
AGACTTTGTTGTAGTTTCAGCTGATGCTGGTATGTGATGCTCAAAGTCTCCAGCAGGCTTGAGATAAATGGGTGCAGAGGCTGGGGGAAGCAGAAACCCAGGGTAATTTGCCCCAGGCTGACCCCAGGCTGACCATTTAATACTATGCCATACCATCAACGTCACATTCACTATAAATTGGGGGGTTTGCTGGGGACGGTCCTTCTCTTCCTCCTGCTCCTTCCGTGGCTGACATCTCGAGATGGACTTGTTTACTGTCGTAACCCCAAGGCCTACTCCCCCACAATACTGGCTGAGTATAACTCTGTGTATTTTATGTTATAACTGCTATTAATATTAGTTTATTAGTAGTTATTATTATTTTATTTATTCTATTTCAACTCATAAATCTCTTTTACTTTTCCTGACCCCCCCCTCCCTGGGTGGGGAGGATGCATTGGGTGATAGAGCAAATCCATAAACCATGACAGCCTGGGATGCTGCCCCACACTGGGGGTCTCTGAGGTCCCCACAGGGTGACCCAGCATTGGCAGGGCAGCCCGGGCAGGTCCGTGGCTGGAGGCTGGTGGCTGTCCCAGCATGCAGGGAGGGTTTGGGAATCCCAGGCATCCCCCGCCGGGTGCACTGGGGCCTTGGGCAGCCGCGCTGGGCTGAGTCACCCCACAGCCGGTACAGCCCCAAGCTCCAAGCCTCCTTTCAAAGGTGCCGGCAGCACCGGATGGCTCAGAGCACGGATGTCTCGCTGCGGGGTGACTCCTCTCGGGGGCTGAGCCGGCATCTCTGGTGCTTCCAGCTCCAACACAACCCACCTTGTGTCTCTCCCCATTTGAAGACCAGCAGCTCCTTCTCACGACTCAGCATGCAGCAGCCCCTTGAGCCCCCCGGGCAGCAGCCCCCAGGCTATGGCAAGTGCAGCTCCATGGGCAGCAATGCTGGGAAAGCTGCTGGGGCCGGTGCAGGCAGCGGGAACAGCGGAAGCATCGGGAAGGGGCCAGTGATCTGCAGTGCTGTAAGGTGAGAGTGAGGGTCTGGGGTCCATATGGCTGGGGGCAGAGGGGACACAGGGTGCTTGGGGTGAGGTGGGTAGGGGGTGCTCTGGTGATGCTGGGGTCCCTGGGCTGGTGCTGATGAGGGAAGCTGGGGGCCAAGTTCGGGGTCCATTGGCCACCACAGCTCAGTAGATACAGCCAGCAATGGTGCCATGTAGGGGGCACAAGGAGCCCTTGCTCGTGGCAGCAAGGGCAATACCCAAGTGTCCAGGCTCCCTGCCCTCTCCCCAGGCTCCAGTTTGGTGCTGGGCTGGGGTGAAGTGGAGCTGGAGTGATGTGGGGCTCCTCTCCCTCATCACCTGGAGCACAAGGGCCTGGGATCCCTCTGACATCTCCATCCCCAGCACTGTGAACCCCTATGCGGGGCTGGTGAGCCGCCTGCGGGCAGCCTGGCTCTCGGGAAAGACGCGGCCCATGGAGTATCGTGTGGCCCAACTGGAGGCCCTGGGACGATTTCTGGATGAGAAGAAGGAGGACATCTTGGAGGCCACTGCCTTGGACATGGGCAAGGTGAGAGGGGGTCGGGTGCTTTCCACCAGGGTCACATTTTGAGAGTCCTTCATACCCCTTGTCTGGATCTGGCATCCTCCTGGGTGAAGGTGTGTGGCTCTGGGCATGTGGTCCCCTTGTTGGGATCCCGTATCCTCCATAATGTGCTCCAGGGCTGGTGTGGAGCACACATAGGTGCTGAGTCCAAGCAGAGCTCTCCACAGCTGTGGTTAGCCACAGCACACGTAGGGACCACACCACTGGGCAGGCTTTACGCCACTTACCCCATCCCCAGTGCACTTAACTTGGGTAAAGCCCCCGTTGGCTGATGTGAGGTGGGAACCTCAGCATTACCAAGCTTCACCCACCACATCCGCCCCATGTGTCGAGTTTCCGGTGCCTTCATGCGACCTCCGCAAAGGATGCCCTGGATGGACCTCACCAGCCTGGTCACACCCAGGATTACCGGTGCTGTGCAACGTGCTGGCCTTGCACATTCCTCCCAGGGCTGCTCAGGGCTGGGGTGGCTCGTTGGCCTCACAGGGCCTGGTTCTGCTGGCACGATGCTGAGCCATGTGGTGGCACAAGTGGGGAAATGGACGTGGCTCTGGGTATGGTGGCCCGCCAGGAGCTCCTGGATGGTCTGTTGAGCAAGTGGGGCTGTGTGCAGCAGTTTCAGCTCATTTCTTCTCTGCCTGGTTGCTTTGGGACTCTTTTCTCCTCCTTTTTTCCTTCCTGACGTGTGCTGGGGCCCAACAGACCATCGCATACTTGGGTCATGTGGCATTATGAAACGTTTTCGGAGGAATGACTCGCCCTGGTGCAGCATAACTGGTCTTATCTGGTAGTGGCAGTGCTCAGAGCCAAAGGACTTGTGTCTGTGGGTGTATCAGGGCAGTGGCCGTGCCCTCAGACACGGGTATCAGCACACTGACATCTCCTCAGGCTTGTAATTGCCTTGTTTGTTTGAGGTGAGGGCCTTCTTCTCAGCCAGAAGTTGATAGGCATCAGCACTCGAAGTACATCCTTCATCTCTCCTAATTGCACGTAATTAGAGCCGGTTGTCTAGTAATACGCTTGTTATGCAGTCAGGCCTTCATAGTTAGATGGACAATTCATCTGGTGTCACATATCTGAGGTGGGTACCTCGCCTCCAGGGATGCCGGTTTCTCTGCCTTGATGACTGAAGGAACTTGGATGACCTCAGACTTAATGTCCCATCTTATAACCTCCGTGTCCCACCAAAACCTTTAATGGCCCGTCTTCACCAGCAGTTTCCTCATCCTAGTGATGCAACTGTCAGCCTGGGCCAAGAGTGGCTCCGTTGCTTCACTGGACATCCGATGTGCCTGCTGAGCGTTCACGTTTAGGAGCAGCTTGGCTTTCTGGCAGTGCTGTGTGTCCAGGTGCTTGAGTGGCATTGGAGACCTGAAGGTCTCTTGAGTGGGGCTTGGTGGTAGAGCATGAGAAGTTGCTGCCTGGGAGTCAGCAACCAAAATTTCCAACTTCAAAGCAGTGTTGTGCTGCAGTCGTGGAGGAAGGCTCCCATCCAGGGATGTTTTTGGGTTGGAGGAGTCCAAAGGATGCCAGCAGTGCTCCACTGTGCTTTGCAAACATGGCTTTGCAGTGCAAGAACTTTGCTCCTCCTGCTCTCCAGGGCAATGGAGGGGCTTTACTGAGCCTGCTGAGTTATCTTCTTGTGTCTTCACACTTCTCCTGCCTGAGCTGTGCTTCACGGCTGTGGTTACGGCAGTAGAGAGGACCCACTGTATGCAGGAAATGCCTCAGCAGCCCCTGCGATCCCAGCTCTGACATCCAGCTGCCGCTCCCAAGACACCGTCCATTTAGTCACTACCTGTTGGGACGGTTTATCTCAGAGAAACCTGCTGGGTTTGTTTAATTCTCTGGCTGGGGTGTCTAACCCGACCTGCCTTTCCCAGCCACGTGCCAGCTCAGTGCAGGAGGCCCAGGAGCTACAGGGGGTTTCTGACTGGGACAGGAGACTGGTGGTGTTCAGCAGAACTCCATGATGAGGTGTTCAGTTAAGCAGTTGCTCCTCTTCCTGTTTCTTTTTGAACAAAGCAAGGTCTTAAGTTCAGCTTTACTGCCCAGGCTGTGGGAAGGAGCTTGGGACTTTGCTTCCAGCTTACGTGCCTAAGTGGTTGGGACACAAATGCACCAGTGCAAGAGCACTATCCCACCCCAGGTCAGCGGTGCAGAGCTGCCTCTGACACTCGTACCAGCTTTTCTGGAGCTCCTGGAGCTCCA
>NW_010194319.1:0-4957 GCF_000695765.1 Mesitornis unicolor | reverse complement strand
CATCCCGGGTGCGGGCGGTGGCGGTGAGCCGCGAGGTCTCGTCGCTTTGCTGGTGATTATGCTCGGTCGGCCCCGGGCCAGTGGTCAGAGCCCTTCGTCCAGAGGCCTTCGAGCGGGCAGCGAGCCTTCCCACGTCTCTCCTTCTGCCGATGTCCCCGCCGTCCCCTGCCTAGGCTAGAGTAAGCAGATATCCTGCTTCTCGGGAAATCTACAGCCATGTATTTTCTCAGTGGCTGGCCCAAGAGACTGTTGTGTCCTCTGGAGACCCTAGAGCAACCTCTTCACATCCAGACGGATCCCCAGAGAGCTTTATTCGCAGTGTTATCCCCATCTCAGCTGAGCATCTGGTACTGCAGAGTGAGTAGTCATTCTTCTGTTAGCTCTCAGACCCTGTTTTCCCACCTGAAAAGCCTTCTCATCTGTAAAATGTTTGGGTTTTTTTCGTTCCTGTTCCAGGAAGGGTTGTGAAAGCTTACAGAGTACATGATTATTTGTGAATTAGAGCAGTTAAGCCACGATGTTTACTCACAGCAATATAGTGTTAAAAAAATATCTAAGATCAATCTACTTGGAATTAACACCTGTTATTCCTGAAAATGAGATTTCTAACCAACTTTTTTTTAACAGTAAGTAGCACATAAAGCTTAATGTAAAAAGTGTTGGTAGCAATGCCTTTTTTGCAAATGTGCTTCATGTCTCCTACTTTCATGTTCTGTGTTTTTATATAAAAGAACATATGAATGCAAGAGATATGAAACACTTTTTTTTATAAAACAGGCTTACATTCTATGTAGTGATATAACATGGAAATTCCCAGACTTTTATGAAATGTTTAAAATAGTCTGTGGTCACAAACAGAAGAATTGTTATGGCTTTTGCTTGGATGTTTCTGCTCTACCAACATCCAGTTTGAGACTACGTGAATAATTAACGTGAAATACCTTGCTTTTATTTCACTTCGAATTACCGTGATAACAATAATGCAGTTTCTGAGTTTGATGCAGTCAATGAAACAGCTGTGATACCGACTTTAAATTTAAATGCAGGATCCTTTTAAATACTGTCTAGATTAGGCCCTAAATCTGTCTATAAATATCTCCCAGCTCCAGGTAATTTATAGAGTTCATCTCAGATTACAGGAGAAAACTAACAATCCAGTTTTAGAAAGCTGATACTGAAAGGTATTAAATGACAGTCATAGCCTTAAAATCTGAAATTGTGCTGAGATTTCATCACTTTACCTTGCATTGCACTCTGCATGGCTGTTCATTAGTTCCTGGATTGACTGCTGTTTTTTTAACCTATATAAGTATCCTGTTAGGGCCTATCAGCCCAGTAACTATGCTCTGTGAACATCATCGTGTGGCCTCTGTTTTCTTAGGTTTGTGGAACATAATGTAGATAAAATGTACGTTCTTCTAGCTTTTGCCAGTTGTTAAACCTGCAGTCGCAGTCTGACAGCGGAACACAACTGGTCATCTTTTCCAGGAAAATACATAAAAACAGGCTTGTAGAATGCTTCTCAAGATGTACCCTGTTGTCTAGAATGTAGTCTACTTTATGGTCTGTTCCAGAGGACGATGTTCATTCACTTACATGCTTGGACTTGTTTCGAAATGTTAGGTGTTGTATAACTGGCTACAGACAGAGCACTGAAGGAATTCACAGAATCACAGTCAATGCAGAAAAGTCAAGCAAACTTAGACGTTGATAAAATGTTTGAAATACATTTTAATTAAGTATGTAATGGGTGCTTTTGAGGAACTTTGAGGACTTTACCAGGCTTGATCCCTGACTGACCTAGTCTAAAACATGTTACAATTTCATTGCCTCTTTGCACATCTGACCATGAACAAAATCTTGTAAGATGCAGGTTTCTGTTAAGGGCATTTGAAAAAAACCCAAACTTCTTGCATTATTTTTATGCGTATAGCTGGGGTTTGGGGTGGTTAGGTTTTTTTTTTGCTTTTGTTTGTTTGGGGTTTCATTTTTTTTTGAAGGTGGAAGCTTAGAATCTCATGCAGGACTTTTATAGAACAAACCAAAATGATTACTTTCTAGAAAATTTTTCATTTGTTGGAAGTAAAGCCTTCAGGCTAATATTAAGACTTGTTACTATCTCAACTATATGTGAAAAGTTTCATGTAAGAATGAGGTGATAAGGCTGGTGAAGTTCTGTTTTGAATTTTTCAAGAACAAGGGGCCTTCTGAAATACTTCCAAGTGTGTGAGTTTACATTCAGTATATATATTTTTCAAGTAAGGTGGTAATGGTTAAAGCTTCTTTTCACCTATTTAATGCTACCAACTAATGGAACTAAGGAAAGTTTGTCCCAAAGTGTGGATTGTTTTCTGGTTTGGGAAAAATATAGGTGGCATAGTGGTAAGTGAGCCTACCAGGGAAGGTGCGTTGTTTGACCTGCTCTTTACTAGAAGAGAAGGGCTGGTGGGAGATGTGGTGGTTGAAGGCTGGCTTGGGCTTAGTGACTATGAAATGACGGAGTTCTCAGTTCTTGGTGAAGTAAGGAGAGGGGTCAGCAAACCCACCACCATGGACTTCTGAAGGGCAGACTTTGACCTGTTCAGGACACTGGTCGAGAGAGTTCCTTGGGAAACAGTCCTGAAGGGCAAAGGAGTCCAGGAAGGTTGGGCTTTCTTCAAGAAGGAAGGAACTCTTAAAGGCACAGCAATAGACTGTCCCCATGTGCCATAAGAAGAACTGGTGGGGAAGGCAACCAGCCTGCCTGAACAGGGAGCTTTTGCTGGAAGTCAGGAAAAAAAGGAGAGTTTTCTGCTTTTGGAAGAAAGGGCAAGCGACTCAAGAAGAGTACAGGGATCTCATTGGTTCATGCGGAGAGAAAATTAGAAGGGAAAAGCCCAGCTAGAAATCAGTCTGGCCACTGTCGTAAGAGACAACAAAAAGAGAGCATCCTTTGTTGGATGCGGGAGAGTACTTGGCCACCAAGGATGAGGAAAACGCTGAGGTACTTAATGCCTTCTTTGCCTCAGTGTTTAGTGGTTGTCCCAGTTAACGTCAAGGTATTCACCCTCCTGAGCTGGAAGACAGGAACAGACAGTAGAATAAACCTTCATAATCCAGGAGGAAGCAGTTAATGACCTGCTACACCACTGGGACACTTACTAGTTTATGAGGCCAGATGGATCCACCCAAGAGTCCTGAGGGAGCTGGCGGAAGAGCTTGCCAAGCCACTTTCTGTCATTTATCAGCAGTCCTGGCTTACAGAGGAGGTCCCAGGTGAATGATGGTGTGCCACTGTGACTCCCATCTACATGGATGGCCAAAAGGAGGATCCAGAGCACTACAGGACTGTCAGCTTGACCTTAGTGCCAAGGAAGATTATGGAGCAGTTTGTCTTGAGTGTGCACACTCGGCTTGTGCAGAACAGCATGGGTTCATGAAAAGCTGGTCCTGCTTGACCAACCTGATCTCCTTCTATGACCAGGTGGCTCGCTCAGTGGATGAGGGAAAGGCTGTGGACATTACAGAATCACACAGAATCACAGAATGTTAGCTGGTGAGGGGCCTGGAGCACAAGTCTTACGAGGAATGGCTGAGAGAACTGAGGTTGTTTAGTCTGGAGAAGAGGAGTCTGAGTGGAGACCTTAATAACCCTCTACTACACCCTGAAAGGAGGTTGTAGTGAGGTGGTAGTTGGTCTCTTCTTGCAGTATCAAGCGATAGGACAAGAGGAAATGTCCTCAAGTTGTGCCATGGGAGGCTTAGACTGGATATTAGGAAAAATTACTGAAGTAAGTTGAGCACTGGAACAGGCTGCCCAGGGAAGTGGTAAAGTAACCATCCAAAAACGTGTAGATGTGGCACTTTGGGATGTGGCTTAGTGGGCATGGTGGTGTTTGGTTGATGGTTGGACTTAATGATCTTAGAGGTCTTTTCTAATCTTAATGATTCTGTGACTCTGTTTCTCCTGCTTGGACTTGAATTTCTGAGACTCTTATTGTGAGCTGGTGATGGCTTTTCCAGGGTTGTTCAGTTTGCTAAGCAAATAGAAACCTGTTTTTTTCAACTCATGAGGGGATCAAAGGAGCATTGTAGTTGCCTCGCTGACATTTTTACGCTTTGAACAGTAGTGGCTCTTAATGTTAAGTTGGTTTGGTTATCTCATGAAATAGGAGCTTGAGACAGTGCAGGATACTAGATACTCACACATAAGGCTCTAGATACTAAGGAAAGATGCATGCAGGTGAGGAAGGAGGTGTGATAAATGAGTGGAGTTTCCCCTGTAAGTGTTGAAGAGTGAAGTGTGTGCAACAAGAAGAGTATGATGATGCAGTTCTGTGTATAAATATAGTTCAGCATTTCCTCTCTTTAATCGTAACAAACTTGTGTTAATGACAGGAATAAGTACTGGCCTTGACTAATGAAACCTCTTGGAGGCTGTTGAACTATCTGCCATAACTCTGCCGATCAAAACCAGTTTTGTAAGCTCTTTGAAGCCAAGATTAGCTTGCCCCCAACTACCATTTTGAGGAGGATTCCTTAATTAATTTGTTGCTTATCAGCTTATGATTTATATCTACCCTTGTTTTTTAAACTTTACTGGTTTTTTTAAAATGTTTTAAATGTGTTTTTTCACTCAAATGAACTGAACTTAGGGGAAACCATGCATGTCAGAATCCTAGATTGTCAAATAATCTCTGTTCATTCTAAATATTGAATAACTCTATATTCAGACAACTCTTATAACTCAACATTTATGTGCTTTCCAGTCTCTAGTTGTTGCAGTATTAGTGTTGAGCTTGATATGTACCTTTAATCTAAGCATACATGTTATTTAAACTAAAGGACAAAACGAGGACTGTGGTGCTGCTAGAAAAGCGATCTCCGTAACCTGGAATTTTGGCATGTTATAAAAGGAGCTTCTTGTGACATGAATGCCTGTAGTTCATACAGTATATTAATACATATATTAATGAAT
>NW_010194318.1:41210-42128 GCF_000695765.1 Mesitornis unicolor | reverse complement strand
CTTTAAGGTCTCTTCCAACCCAAACAATTCTGTCAGTAGAGAGAAGATCACAGCTCAGGGCCAAGGAGGACCCTGGTCCAGGGGTGCAGCCTTCTCCCCCCAGTGCCACCATGCAGCTCAGGGAGCAGAGCCTGGTGACAACGTGTCCTGCCCCTAGCCAGGTGACTTGGTCTCAGCTCCCCACTCTCCACCCTGGGATGAAGGTGGTTGCAAAGCTCTGCAGTTCTGCTCCTTCACAACAGGGCAGGAGGATAGACTTGCCTTAATTTATGAAAAAGGGGAAAAAAACCCAGCACCACAGGCAAAGGACACCCAGAAGAAGAGCACTGAGGACTGGTGGTGCCAGTGCAAATCCAGGGCTAAGCCAAAGGTATCACCAAGGAAGTTGAAGAAAATGCTGCTGAGGCCCATGTCTGGGCCCTGCTCATGCAGAGAGTCAGACCAAAACCCTGATTTCCCCTTCCCTGAACGCAGGAAGGAGACAGACAGAAGCAGAAGCCCCATTTATTCACTTTGAAAGTTCCTCTACATCACATATACACTCATCCACCCACATACCACTGAATGATTTCCCTCCACAGCAGAAGAAAAGTGGTGAGCTTGCTTCTGCTGCTTTACCCTAGTATCAGGGTGTGCTTTACATTCTTGCGAGAAGGGAAAGAAATTACTTGGGGGATTAGAAAGGCATCCAAATCTAGCCCAGAAAATGAACTCTACATTATAAAACTCAATAGAAGCCAGAGCTGGGCATGTGTTGAGGTTCCCACTTTACTTCTAGGGATTGAGAGCTTTATTTAAACCAATTTTAATTGGAAACTTGGTCTGTTTTATGAGATGAGTCTGTAAGGAGCAACCTCTAACCTCCAGCAAGGATGAGAAGCTCACAGAGCCTTGGTCCACCCTAGTGCCACCCCACAC
>NW_010194318.1:38320-41179 GCF_000695765.1 Mesitornis unicolor | reverse complement strand
AGCAGGAATTAAATGCTTGGAAACACTGGACAGGTAGGATGTCAGGAGCTCATCCAGCCCATAGATTTGGTCCCCATAGCTTGTGTGAGAAGTTCTAGGCTGTAGAAGAGCCGGAGCATAATTAGGAACTTCTGAGGTGTCAGTCAGCTGAGTGCTAGAGGAAATGAGCGTGGGAACAGCTCTCCCCTCCTGCCAGCAGTGGCAGCTCTTGCTGGGCAAGAGCCTGTTTCCCTGACCCCATTTCTGGGGGGAGGTTGCAGAAATATGACCTGTTTCCAGCATCCCCAGGGCACTACAAATTGACTAGACATGTGCAGCAAAGCAAATGCAAGCAGTGATCAATAACAAATAAAGAGCATGAATATAACAAATGTAGCCATGAAGGAACCAGCTGTGCCTGGGTGTGTGGTGTTGCTTTTGGAGGACCCATCAGGTTGGGCTGACACAGGTCCCAGCAAAACCAGGACAAACCTTTTCCTTATTTTATACTTCCAGAGATTTTACCTGTTGTCTGTAGCTTAAACAGGGCTGGTAGAATTTGGAGGTGACAAAAATGTGTTGAGCCAGCTAAGCACAGCAACTGCGGATCATGCAGGCTGGGATATTGCAGCTATGACAATAAGTGATGCCTTTAAAAACTTACTAAGGTGGACTGTTGTGACAGAGAGGGACTTGTGGAGGACACCTTTGTGAAGAAGGGCTCTGTCCACCCACCACAGGATGGTCTTGGGCCAGAGAGATGTGGATGTGAATGACACTGAGCTCCTGGATCACATCACCATGGTTTGGCCAGGTGACCATAGAGGTGCCTCTTGTTCCTTGGGTCTCTGCCAGGGAGGTTGGCTCTAGGGAAGAGTGCGGTTCCCAAGGCTGCAAACCTTCACATCCAGATGACCCATGCCATAAACAATGATGGCAACCAGCCTTAGCAGTCCTGCCATGTCTCCAACTCCATACTAAGCTGAGCACCAAACCTTACTGTGCACTGAAATGATACCCGTCGACCTACCCAGACCTTCTTTCTGCCCTTGGGAAGAGACCACACCTTCTTTTAAGGCTGACCAGTGTCATCTCTGGCTTGTCTGGTATCTTACAGAGGTTGATGAGCTAGGGGGGACATCCTGATGTCTCAGAAGGGATCTGTGCAGCCCTATGTACTAACCTGACCTCGGTGCCTTTTGAAGGTTTCTCTTGTTTTTCTCTTTTCCATGTCACTCTGAGCTGTTAATTCAGCAGGTTCACATGAGGGGGTGACGGCACTTGGTGAAGTTGGCAGGAGCCAGGGAGTGGTTGTTTTCTTGCTCAGGGCAGTGTCACAGCTATTTCAAAACCAATGACCTGTTTTTCGGATGCTGCGTCTAATATTGCTAAAAAGGGAAATGTTTGTTGTTCCTCCCTACGTTCTTATTCCTTTTTATTTTTTAACAGATTCCTCTTTTCTCACTTCCCTGTTGTGTCCATGTTGCAAGGCCACTACTCTGTTGGGTTTTGCTCCAGGGCTGTTCTGTGGGGGAAAAGGCATTATGAGAAATAAGAGTGTTAACAAACATGATCTCATTGACACCACAAGAACACCACTCCGCGAGACCAATGTAGCCAACTTCATGGATGACATAAGTTTCTGGGATCAGGAGACGTGCTTTGGGACAAGAAGCGAGTAGTGTGAGCAGCTAGAACAAGCACTGTGAGAATGTGGTGGTGAAGAGCAGGGTCTTTGAAATGCTGATGTAACAAGTGCTTGTGGGGTTTGGATGATGTCCTTTCCTGAACCCCAGTAAGAAATGTGCAGCCACCTCCCCAGTCTCAGAGTCAGAGCCTCCACCCACGGCATCACATCTTGGTCCCCCTCCCTATGCGGGTCTGACTCCAACACCCCCTCCTTCTTCCTCACTCTGCACATTGTGCAAGAGCCAGCCTGATGGTTGCCACACTGGCAGGCTGGACCTCACCATGCAAAGCGAGCCAGCCTCTCCACTTCCTTCCGAGAAGGGACTGCAGCTCTCCTAGGATGTCGGTCACCCATGCCATGATGTTGGAAACCCTCAGCACGAAAATTTATATTAATTCACTACATGAAATGCTTAATTTCCTTGATGAATCAGTTAAATGTAAAGCAAGTAGGAAAAGACTTTTTCCCCGTGTATCTAGCACACCTTGCTAGTTAATTAATATACATGCTCCGTTTGTTAATTTTGATTACAATTTCCGTACAAATATAGCTCGACACAGAAGCTGAAAAAATTCACATGTAGTAAAAGCTAAATGCAGTGCTTGAGATTTTTCAGCATTACGTAGATATAATCATGTAGGTCAAAGAGTCTGGGTAAACACTACGTCAAGCTTTGCAGCAGTTCAGCTGAATGCGTAGCGAGACAGTGCAAGTTCCTGCTCTGCGTGCTTCCACATTTACTCCAAAAGTGATGTTTATTGGAAACCAACTTATTTTTGTTAGAGCTCACCAGTGCCCGCTCTGAGTCAGCCCAACACCCAGGGTGGCTGCCCTGGCCCCGGCTGCCTGACTCCCAGAGCTGCAGCCAGGTCACGCTCTCAGGCTCTGCCCATGGTGGGATGGCAGCAGGAAGAACACATCTGCCTGGGGCCACCATCCTCTGCAGCCACCTTCTATAGGGTCCGAGGGCTCCCTTCCCTGCGGCTGCCATGCACCAGGCAGTCACAGGGATGCTTTTTGTCTTGCAGAAGATGTTGCGTGACTGCTGCCTGCAGCTGACGATGGTGACCTGGGTGCTGCTGCTGGTGACGACAGGTGAGCCCAACCTCTTCTTCACTGCCTTTCCCCTGGCACCTCATGTGGACAGAGAAATAGGGGGGGAGGGAACCCAAATGCTGACCAACAGCAGC
>NW_010194318.1:37690-38310 GCF_000695765.1 Mesitornis unicolor | reverse complement strand
ATTGAGAGGCATGCGAGGGCTAAATCCTGCATTTCCCAGGATCTGGAGTTAACTTGAGCCAGCCCAGCTGAGGGACAGTGAGGCAAGTGAGGACCCTGCCAGTGCCCGAGTGTGGGTTTTATAGCCAGGGCAGGCTCAGGACAGCATGGGTGTACTTTGCTGGGTGTCAGAGCACCCCATGACTGCTGCCACCACAGATTGGCCTCCCCCAGGTCCCCCCTGATGCCAACTCTGTCTTCTCTCCATTTCAGCCTTTGCCATGGAGTGCCCCAAGATCAAGGTGGGGACGTGCAAGGACTGCATCCAGTCCGGTCCTGGCTGCGCCTGGTGCAAGGAGCCGGTAGGTCCACGTAGCCTCTGGTGCTGTCACCCCTGCCATGGTCAGCTAACAGGCAGTGGGATGGTCACCCTGCCTGCCCAGCTCTGCCGCAGTGGATGGGGGAGACTGCGTCTGGGAGTGTTTCATGTCCTACATGGTGGATGGGGCCAGGAGGGATCTGACAGACAGAACCCTTCAGCCTTCCTTTCTCTATCAATACCCTGGAGACCTGGTTTGGGAGCTAGATCACCTTGTAACAAGCCCGTTCAACTCTTGCTCCTCTGATTTTTTTTTTCCTGCT
>NW_010194318.1:35206-37659 GCF_000695765.1 Mesitornis unicolor | reverse complement strand
GCAACACACAGAGGTTCGCCAAAGCCAGTGAGCCAGACTCCATCCGCTGCGACACCATTGAGCAGCTGCAGCAGAGGGGATGCCCACTCAACGAGATTGAGTTTCCAGTCAACAACATTACAAGGACGCAGGACACTCCGTTAAGCAACGACATACAGCTGACTCCCCAGGAGGTGTACCTGAAACTGAGAACAGGTATGGTCTTCCTAATGCCTCTCCACTCACCCCCAGGCTCAGCGAGGATGCAGCAGCACATCATAGCCCACATTTCCTCCCATTTTCTTCCAAAAGAAAGGAGGATCCCAGCAGGGAGTGGGTGATGGGGTGAGATGTGAGCTGTAGCATGGCAGATGATGCTGATGTGCCCACCCTGCAGGCCAGCCCGCTGAATTTGAGGTGAAGTTTCGTCGCGCCATGGGGTACCCTATTGATCTCTACTACCTCATGGACCTCTCCTACTCAATGCTGGATGACCTGGAGAAGGTGAAGAAGCTGGGAGGGGAGCTGCTCAGGGCACTGGAGAGCACCACACCTTCTCGCCGTATAGGTGAGCCTGTCAGCAGCACAGGACCCTGGCACAGCTGTTTGCTGCTGGAAAGAGCTGCGGAGCTGGAGTGACCCATCCTCTGTCAGGCTGTGGCTGCCAGGGATGTGGACATGTACACGGGGGCCAGCAGATCGTCCCTGTCCTGTGCTACAGGGATGCCTGCCGATCCCTGCCTGCCCCTGACACTGTGGTTCTGGATGCTCTAGGGTTTGGCTCCTTTGTGGACAAGACAGTGCTGCCCTTCGTGAACACCCACCCCGAGAAGCTGCAGAACCCCTGCCCCAACAAGGACAAGCAATGCCAGCCTCCCTTTGCCTTCAAGCACATTCTCTCGCTGACAGACAATGCTGAGAAGTTCGAGAGTGAAGTGGGGAAGCAGTTTATCTCGGGGAACCTGGATGCTCCAGAGGGGGGGCTGGATGCTATGATGCAGGCAGCAGTGTGCGGGGTGAGTCCCTGCATTTGGTCCACTCATGGTCCGTCCTTCAGGTGGTGGCTTTGCCCCTCTCCAGGTGGGCTTTGGAAGCCCATTGTGTATAAGTCCTGATTTGGCAGTGGGACAGGTTACTCTGGGGGGGTACAAAAAAGCATCTTACTGCAGCCTCCTGACTCTGATCTCCTGTAACCCACCTCTTCCATGTCCCCTGCCCCACGCCATGGCTGACACGACACTTGCCGTGCTTTGGCAAGGGCTGTGCAGTGGGTGCTGGCCCCATTCTCCCAGGCCCCTCTCAGTGACAGGTCTCTGTGCTGCTTGCAGGACTTGATCGGCTGGCGCAATGTGACCCGCTTGCTGGTGTATGCCACCGATGACGGCTTCCACTTTGCTGGTGATGGCAAGCTTGCGGCCATCCTGACCCCCAACGATGGCCAGTGCCACTTGGAGGACAACATGTACAAAAAGAGCAATGAGTTTGTAAGTACCTGTGTGTTTCTCAGCGGCTCTGCACTCTCAGCCTCTCTCCCCCAGGCAGAAAAAAATAAATCACATTAAAAGCTTTTTGCTGAGACCACAAGGTCACCATAATCACCATAATTTGGGCCACAAAACCCAAACTGTCCACTCTTCTGCTAGTGGGGAAGATCACACTGAGCACAGCATCCCTCTTCCTACCTAGGACTACCCGTCTGTCGGCCAGCTGGTCCAGAAACTTGCCGAAAACAACATTCAGCCCATTTTTGCTGTCACCAAAAAGGTGGTGGATGTTTACAAGGTAAGGAGACTTCAGATGGTCCAGGTGCCTCCTATCCACCCCCAGGAGGACCAAAACAGCTGTGCATGTCCTCCTGCCACTGCTTCCTGCTCTGTTTTTGCGGGGGGAGACCACTTACCTCTTTGCTGTCTGTTGGCAGAAACTCAGTGAGATGATCCCAAAGTCAGCAGTGGGAGAGCTGAACAATGACTCTAGCAACATCATTGAACTCATCCAGGTGGCCTACAATGTAAGTGCTGGAGAAGGCTGTGTTTCACTTGTCTCACAGGGCTAAGAGCATGCAAAAGTTCCCTTCCTGCATCCTCACCATCGGAGAGCAGTTGGGAGCAGGGCTTTGAGGATAGGACACGCTGAGTCCCTCCACCCACAGCAAGCAAGAGGTTTCCACCCCTCCAGTGCTATCACTTGCCTTTCCAGAACCAGCCTGAGACCCCAGCCTGCGGTGCACCCTGCCCCTATCCCCTGGGCTGTGGGGAAGCCCTGACCTGCAACCCCACACCCCCTTGCTTTAGTCTCCTCTTGGTCTGAGGGCACTTTCTCCACCATTTCCCCACAGAACCTCTCCTCACGAATCATCCTGGACCACTCCGCCCTGCCAGACGTCCTGGATGTCAAATATGACTCTATATGCAGTAAGGACAAGGTTGTCTTGAACGAAGCGAGAGGGGAGTGTGACAACGTCAAGATCAATG
>NW_010194318.1:0-35175 GCF_000695765.1 Mesitornis unicolor | reverse complement strand
CAGGAATGCCCTGCAGCTCGCATGGTTCCTGATGCTCATCCTATTTAACAGCAGGAACCCAGCCCGTTGTTCCAGGCTTTCTGTTTACATTAATTTAATGCCAAAAGTGTCTAAAATGCTGGGTGATGGGAGAATCCTCCGTTGTGCTGTATGTGCATGTGCTCAGCCCTGGGGCCAGCCCCACTCTCTGATTGCTAAAGCTACATGGTGGCCCCTGGCCCTTCCGTTCCTCACTCTGCACTTTCTAGGTCACCTTCAAAGTGAAGGTCACAGCCAAGGAGTGCATCAAAAGCCAGTCCTTCACCATCCGGCCGCTGGGCTTCACAGACACGCTCACCGTCCACCTGGACAGCAACTGTGACTGCAACTGCAATGAGCAGCCTGACCCAACTGCCTGCAGTGGGAAGGGCAGCATCGTCTGTGGGATCTGCAGGTATGTGCTGTCTCCTCAAAACACTGTTTCAAATGCTGCCAGAGAAGGGGAGCTGCTGGGAGAGGGTTGCTGGGCCAAGGCGAGGGCAGCTGCATGGTGCGCTTGGTTCCTCCAAGCACCTCTATGCCTGGAGAACACAGGGCCAGATGAGTGCTCAGCAGGGGGGTGTTCACACGGCGATCAATCACGGCCTGGCTCTGCAGCTTTGCACCAATTTTCTTATTCAGAGAGGCTGTTCACATATGTGGAGGCAGGGGACACAATGAGCTCTCTTTTCTGTTGGTGGAGTCTCTGCTGATTTCCTAAGGGCATCCACCCACCCACTCATCCATCCAACTATCCACCCACCCATCCAACCATCCACCAACACACCCATCAAGCATACACAGATTTGTGAAGAAATCTCTCAAAATACCACTTTAGGGCTGTAGTTCATGCAGGTCTTTAAGCACAATTATTACTTCATGGCCCCTTGGTGACAGGTAGAGGAAAAGACTGGGTTTCCTCAGGAAACACCCAGATCTCCATGGCAAAGGCTTGGAAATTATAAATATAAGAATAATTTCCAGGCAAACATTTGGTATTGTAAATTAAACCCAGGGGCAGAGCAGTGTTTATGAGGTTTCCTCCTAATCAATCACCCTGCTCCAGCACAGCGTTAGCACCAACACGCCATGGTTGGGTTTTGGCAAGGCTGTCCCAGCTTTGCTCCACTTTGGCTGACATCTGGGCCTCACACGTGCCCCACAGCGTTTCTTGTGGCTGCTGACCCAGGCTTGCTCTTCTCCTTTGATGGCAGCTGCAATTTGGGCTACATAGGGAAGAACTGTGAGTGTGAAACCAAAGGCAAGACTAGCAAGGAGCTGGAGGGCAGCTGCCGGAAGGACAACAGCTCGGTCATCTGCTCAGGGCTGGGGGACTGCATTTGTGGGCAGTGCATCTGCCACACCAGTGATGTGCCCGGCAAGGACATCTACGGCACCTACTGCGAATGTGACAACATGAACTGCGAGTTTTTCAATGGCTCCGTCTGCGGTGGTAAAGGTGATGCATCTACGTGATGGGTTCTCCACCGAGGAACTGTTTAGAGAGCTTAAATCCCCAGAGGGATGCTGTCTTTCCCTTCCAGAACCCAAAAGGGTGGGTGTGGGGGTACTGGGTCCCACTGCACCAGTCCGCAGTACCTTCTCCACAATGGAGGGTGGCATGGAGAGCACAGGGTGGGTGATGCTCTACAATCACAGGCAGAGGGAGGGCAACCTGACTCTCTGTAGGATCCTGGTCTAAAAGGTCTTCCCTTGCAGACCGCGGGAGATGCGACTGCGGTGAGTGCAAGTGTGGGACTGATTACCATGGCAGCGCTTGCCAGTGCAAGAAGTCGATAGAAAAGTGCTTGAACATCCGTGGCAACGAGTGCAGCCTCCGCGGGACCTGCCACTGCAACCACTGCCAGTGCCGGGGGGGATACCAGCCCCCCTTCTGCCTGGAGTGCCCTGGCTGCCCCTCGCCCTGTGGCCGATATGTGTGAGTGATGCATGTGGTGACATCACGGGAGGTTGAAGGGATCCCCCCCACCTCTCAGGCGAAGCCCAGCCATGGCCAAAGCTAGGTGAGAGGACCACCACCCCTTCAGAGGTGAGCAGTGGCCACCTGTTTTGCAGCTCCTGCGTGGAGTGCAAGGGCTTCCAGAGCGGTCCCTTCGAGAAGAACTGCTCCCAGGCCTGCCCCAACATCCAGGTGGAGGAGGAGCTGAAGGGGACAAGCAAGCAGTGCAGGGAGAAAGACTCCAACAACTGCTGGATCTCCTTCCGCATGCACCAGGAGGACGGCGAGGAGATCTACACCATCACCATTGATCCTAAAAAAGGTACGCCAGCCCTCCTCCTCCTGCCCCTCTGCAGGCAGGCTGCTAGCTCTGCCATGGTGGCCTCACTGCCTTGTAGTGGGGCTGCAGCCAAACTCTCTCTGTCTGCCCTGCAGAGTGCCCGGAGCCTCCCAACATTGCGCTGATCGTGGGTGGCACCATTGCCGGCGTGGCCCTCATTGGCCTGGTGCTCCTGCTGATCTGGCGGCTCTTGACAGAGCTGTTTGACCGACGGGAATACCGCCGGTTTGAGAAGGAGAAGTCCAAGGCAAAGTGGAATGACGTAAGAGAGCTCAGACACGGTGGTGGGGTGTGCTGGGATACTCATGTAGCTGTAGAGGGGACACGTGGGGGGGACATCCTCTCCAGAGGCAGCCATGGCAGACCTCAGCCCTCCCCTCTGGTCTGTTTCACAACCTGGCTGGATTTTGCAGGGGGAGAAAGGAGCCTGTGGGCTCTTCTGCCAGCACCGTCTGCACCATCAACATTGGGAGGGGAGGAGTGGGATGGGTAACACTCTGCTGAAAATCTGATACTGCACAACATTGTGGGCCTCTCATCTCTCCCTCCAGGCTGATAACCCCCTCTTCAAAAGTGCCACCACCACGGTTGTGAATCCCAGATTCAGCGGGGAGTGAAGCGGAGCAGCTCCCAGTGGTGCTTGGACCCACTGTTAAATATGGAAAAGCCAAGCTAAGGAAATCTCAAACTAAGGCTCCTACCTCCTCTTCTTTATCCTATTGGTTTGTTCCCTTCTTCCAAGAGGCCACCAGCACGTCAGGTGCTGGTTAAGGGGTTGCACCACACCTGTCTTCTGGTGCAGCACTCAACGGTTGGGTTGGTGGAACTCGAAGGGAACAGACACAGCTTTGCCATGGATGGGACTGCAGAGCAGATCTCACCAGCAGGCACACCCCACTGCTCCTGTACTGGTACCAACTGCCTCAGCTCTTGATGCTGACTTTGCTCTCTGGCAGGAGTCTTGGGCACCAAGCCCCAAATCCAGCTGAGTACACAGAGTGCTTTGATTTGGAGCTGGGATTTCAAAACTGCTATTTCCCTCGTCCTCTAGCAGAGTCTGCTCCCAGGCTGCTCCATGCCTTCCCCTGCTGCGCTGGTCTCCACCACTATGTGCTAGTTCCTAAAGCACTCACTGCTGAGTGGGACATGGAGGGTCCTCCAGGTTGGTGGACTGCTCTGAAGGTTGCAGTGAAGTGATGAGCCCTAAGTGCTAGTGAGTACCTGTACCCTGATGAAGAGCAGCCGGGGAACATGCACTGAATATTTTTCCAAATCATCAATTACTTCCTGGTGTTGCTCCTCTCAGACCTACCTTGGGCAAGACTCTACCTGGGCTCCTGCAAGCTTGGCTTACCTCCACCAGGCCTTGAGCCTCTGCATGACAAGGAGGCAAAGGTGCAACTGTTTGAACCATGAAACATCGGCACCAGGCACGTGAAACATTGCCTGCAGCCCAGAGCTCAGCCACAGCTTCTCCCACCACCCCCCAGGTGAGAGCTTTTCCCTGCTCTGTGAGCACATTAGACATGCCAAGGGCCAGGTGTGCAAAAGATCTGGTGGTACCTGGAGCATCTCCAGCTCAGCACCTTTCCAAACCATGCACAGCAGCTAATTGCTCTTACCTTGTGGGGTCATTCCTGTGAAATGGCGGTACAATTCCATATTTGCTTTAAGTTTGGGAATAATTTGCATATAGCTGTATTATGTCACATCTTCATTTGCTCTCTGAAGAGGTTTAATGTTAATAAAAATTAATATATAAAGTAAATACATCTGTCTTGCTAAGAATGCCGTCCAAGAGCTGAAGCCTTCATTAGAGAAACTACAGCAAAATCCTATCATTGCTACCAGCATCTCCCATAGATACAGTGTCTGGGAAAGATGCTGACCAGAGAAATAGTGTCCTACACTAATTTGCCATCTGCGTTCTGAAAGGTGCTCCCCTGCAAGCCAAAACCAATTCACTAAATGATGCAAACCAGTTCTTGCCCCTGCCCATCTGCTGGCACCTATGTGTAAACCACCTTAAACAAGTGGCTGTACCGCATCAGGGATTTATTTGGGCCATTTTGCTGTTCTTCAGCAGTGACGGTGAGGGTCTAGGGCAAGGAAAGAAGGAGGAAAGTGTGTCTGATACTTCTCCCAGTACTTCCCAGCCTGCAGCTATTTTTGGCTCAAGGACCCCCAACTCAGTGTAGGTCCCATGTGTCCCACGCCTGGCTGCACAAAGACACCAAAGGCACCCGTTAGGGCTCTGGGTCTTGGATGCAATGTCCATCACCAGGGACCCAGGCAGGGGCTGTTGTTACTTGAACATGAACAGACCATCTATCATCTCCATCAGCAGCTGCAGGTCTTATCACTGGTGCACTGTGTGCAATACAACTACATGCATGATTCAGAGAACAACCAGAGAAAACTGATGAGGGATGCAGACTTTTTCAAAAAGAAATATGATTGATAATTGCATTAGATGGTAGTGTATGCTATGGCACAAGCAAAAACCCAGAGGGAAAACAGTGAACTAGGAGGGTCCTTCAGGCCTGTGGTCTTGCTTTAGCCCAAAATCCTGGTGGTCCCTCAGAGGAGACAACTTGCAAAAGTCAGAAGTATTTCTCAGCCAGCCCTTTATCCAGGCTTCAAGCATTGCCCCAGGACATCCTTTCTTAAAGTCGTTTCATTTCCACCAAGAATAACAAAACCATATTTTCTTTAACTTGATGTGGAGAGAAAGCCAGCTGATTTTTGAGTCAAGACATTGACTTTATTTTGGCAAAAGCAGAAGTCAGCAGTATGGGCTGGGACCCCCTGACCAGTTCAAGTGGCTGTCCTGATGGCCAGGACGGTGCAGGCTCCCTCCATCACTGCAGACAAAACCCGCACCTGGCCCCTGACACACTGCATCGCTGGAAACAATGCTGCTGAGGCTCTCTAGGCATTCTGCACTCCCATGAGCTGCTCTTCCCTGGGGAGAGGGACCACTACTGCTGCTCCCGAGGGGGCAGGAGGCAGAGGGGCTGCAGGAATCATAGACTGATAGAAAGGTTTGGGTTGGAAGGGGCCTTAAAGATCATCTGGTTCCAACCCCCCTGCCATGGAACTGCCAGGCCACATCCCAAGAGAGCCAGCATCATCCAGCTGAGCCAACGGCCCATGGTGTCACTTTTATTACAACCAGGAGCTCCCTTTACACTTAAGCCACTTCTGTGCCAAAGGCAAAATTTCCAATATTCTTCAGATAATGGGACCAGCCCCACAAGTTTTCCATGCAGAAGTCCAAGTCTCGTGCCAGCCGCTTTATGAGCAGGTAGGTGCCACCCAGTCCTGCTGCCCCCATGACAAAGAGCCCTCGATTAATTATCTGTAAGTGCAAAGAAAAACCCCGGCATCATCAGAGGTTTGCTCCAACCCTGCAGCACCAAATGAAGTCTTCACACCTGAACCCACCTGGCAGTATCCCACCACCAAAGTTCCCCCCCCCTGCAACTGAGCAGTGTTGGCATCCAGGATGCTCACAAGGATCGTGGCATGGGGAAGATGGGCACTACCACTGACCGACCTTTTTCTGCCATTTCCAGCGCTGAAGTGCTTCATGGTAGCGGATTCTGGTGAAGGTCACCTGAGAGGGTTGCAGGAGCACGTTACCACCTCAAAGCCAGCTCATGTCAGCTCAGGCAGAGGGGACCGAGGTGCTGGCCTTACCATGGTGTACAGTGGGACAATGGTGGAAGGCATAAGGGCATGGAGGAAGTTGTCTACGTGCTTCCGGAAAATGAACCACGTTGAATTCACGTGCTCACGCATCTGCGGCAAAGTGACCATTACCTCTTTGCAGGGTACCTTGGCAGAACTCCCCTGCATTTTGCTAGCTCTCCCACTCTCTGTCCTGGGGGTCACCACAGGAAGCAGAGCCTCTCCAGCCCCAGTGGCATTCCCAAGGAGCTCTTAAGCTAAAATCTGCCATTATGAGAGCCCAACCAGAGACTCTGCCTGGCTGTGTGCATCCTACCGGAGTGCCACGAGTCTGTGTGTGGCTCTCCTACCTCTATGTAGTTGTACATGGCTAAATCCGAGATCGCGTGGTCATCTGGCACCCTCAGCCTGGAGAACTCAGGGAGGCAGGCACCTGGGAAAAGAAAGCAACAGCTCATGGGCAGCTCCCCAGCAGAGCAGTCATTTGCCTTCAGCTGCAGAGAGATCCTCCTCCTCCCCAGCCACCTCACTCACCGAGGTCATTGTGGAATTGGTCCATTAATTCATCAAAGACAAGACAGTCCTCAAAGCCCTGGAAAGAAAATTAAAGGGTAAATAGGCAGAAGGAACCACAGGTTCACAAGAAGTGCTCTGACAGATGCTTAGATAGCGTAGCTGTTTGCACATGCAGTGTCCCCCTGGCCGCAGCTTCAGAGCAGGGGATTTGCTCCAGGCCACTCTGCTAGGGGTCTTGCAGAGAAATCCAGGGGGTTGTCTTTCCAGCAGCCTGGGGCTGCTCTGCTGGACATCCCTCCCATGAAGTCCTCTGCCCCATGGCAAGGCAGCACCACCACCCCATCCTCTTGTCCTCCCCAGAGGACAGCTAGATCCTAATGAGGAGCCAGGTGCCTGACGGGTGTCCAACCCTAGCCGATGCAGAGGACATCAGACTGTGGGACAGACCAGCCTGTGAACTCTATGGAGCTACACTCTAAAACCAGATAGTTCTGGGTGAAAAGAGTGGGGACTCAACTGATATAGCCCAGGGTCAGCCATAAACTTACTGCATTCATGCCCTGTCCGTAGAAGGGCACGACAGCATGCGCCGCATCTCCCATCAGCACGCACCGGGAGGCAAGGTGGTAGGAGGAGCACTTCACAGATATCATGGCCTGGGCTGGCAGCAAAAAGTAATCGTGCTTCAGCTCTCGCCTTCAGGCAAAACAACAGATACTTCACTTGTGGAACCAGAAGAGACAAGAAGAACAAGTCATGCCATGCCCAAGCTCAGGATGCCAGAGTCATGGACACTGTTAGTGTTGGGATGCAAAAACCTTGTGCTGGGAAAAATGTGGAGGCTATAAAACCTATTTCATTACCTTCCCCGCCCATGGACCAAGTATCTTGTCAGTAGGCTTTAAGCTCTGCACACAACCTGGTGGTGAGTAAGAGTGTAATCAACATCTCAGACCTCTTACCATGAGCAGTGGTGGATGGCAGTCACTGTAGCAAGGATATGCTACAGGATATCTGAGTTTCTAAGCTTATATGAAGCTCTGTGATACAGTCTCCTTCAAAGGAAGGGAAACTGCGCAACACAGCTGCAGCCCTTCCTGTCAGCCAAAAAAAGCCCATAAGAGATAATGGTATCACAGAGCAGAGGCATTAATAGCGTGGGCTGGATCTCCCACCAGCAGGGGAGCTTCCTTCCTTGCAGGAAAACAAGGACATGCTGAACAGAGCCACAGCCATCAGGACGCATGCGGGACAGGCTGGTCCCAATCCCGACTGTCACTGGGGGCCCAGCTAGGACGGGATGCTCTGGCTCTGTGCTGCTACCCTTGTGCTGTTTGCCCAGCAGCAAGAGGGTCCCAGCCACCCAGGAAGCAGCACGCTGCTGGGATCTGCCTGCTCTTGTGTCTCACAACTCTGGTATTTGTTTTAGCCATGCAATCAATAAGTGCCAGACTCTGTTTAGTCGGCACAGTGGTTTGGTGTTTTGCTTTTGCCAAGCCCAGCTTTTCTCAGTCTGTTAGCTAGAATCTCAACAGTTATGCAACTCGGCTCTCTGAACAGCGTGACTACCTTCGGCGTGCAACCCTTACCTTCACTCCAGCAGAGTCTCTTTGCTCACCCACCTCTATTGTCAAAAACCCAAGGCTTATGAACAGCTAACACATCCCTTGAGCTCAAAACCTTTAACAGCAATATGAGAACAGCAGGAGGTGACCTGCTCTTTGCTTCCACATTAGCAGGGCCTGGGCTGTGCTTCCAAGGGACAGAGCAGTGCTTCAGTGCAACTCCATCAGGAACTGCCACGGGATGGGGCTGCGCCCCGCCGCTGAGCCTGCTATTCCAGCGCAGATGCAATGCTGATTACACTGTGTTTTTTCCCACTCCTCCAGACCTACAGGCCACAGGGATCCACCCCAACAGTGCTCACAATCCCTTGGCACACCAGCTTTAGTGAAGTGTACGTCACTCAGACCCTGAGGCTGGGTGGGAGTGCATTCCCTGGCTTCGTGGCACTGCACTGATGAGTGAGAAGGGGACATGGGAACACTTACTCTCCGATGAGGGGGATGGCATCCGGGAAGTGGATCTGGAAAAAACTCAGCACTTGCTCGCCCGTTGTGAGCTTCTCAAATTCCTCAAAGGGCATGAAAAGTGTGCAGGTGAAGGACTTGTCCTGCCAGCCGGGGAGGAAGGTCAGAAAGAAGCATGGAGTCCACAGAGAGCACCTGGCACCTGGAGCAGCAGCTGGGTGCCCAGCCTGTCACCCAGCAATCACAGCCACCCACCTGAGCAGTGAGGACGAGCGCCTGGCGACCCTGTTTCCCATGGTGGGCTAGCACATGCTGGGGACAGGCAAGGGGAAGGCAGAAACAGGCAGTGTGTGATCTGCTGGCACACTGCCCTGGTACTCCCATATGCAGAGTACCTACCACCTGCTGCAGAGAGGTGGTTTTTGGGGCACTCAGGTGGACTCAGATGTGTGAGAGAAGTGGCACAGGTACCTGCTCAGTGCTGTGAGGCAGGGTTGGCTCTGGGGATCCTGTCTTGTACCCCCCCCCAAGCTGTGGGTTGCCTGGCACAGGCTGAGGGACACTCCTGGCACCTTCTCAGACCTCCCGGACCCTGCCACTCCCCTGCCACCACAGCCAGTTCATCCCCACAAGCTCCATCCCGTGCCCCAAGGGAGTGTGACCATGGGTTATCACCATGTTGGGCAGTGCAATCATCATGAAGGTGTTTCTCGGCCAGATATGGAGGTAGTTTGGTTCCATGGCAAACTGAAAGAGAAGGGAAATTGCCTTGTGTCCCTGCCTTGCTCAGCTTCTCCAGCCCAGCCACTGGTTCCCCTCCACACCAGCTCCAGTTCCCAGTTCCCATCCTTTGTACAATGAGAAGACCCAGTGACCACAGGGCCCCTGTTTGGCACCTGATGCTTCTGGCAGACAGAAAACAAGGGCAAGTGGAAAGGGTAGGAAAGACGGGCAAAAATCTGCTGGTTTCCAATCTTGCAATTACTGATGTTCTCACAAACACATTCCCATATCCTCTCAGAGCTACAGTTAACTCCACTGCTCTAGGGCAGGCTCTCTAGGATTTTTACAGCTGGGTACCAAGATATTGGCCCCACCACTGGAAAAGGAAGAAATACCTGCCTTCCAGGAAAGTTTTAATCCCTTGGCTGAGCCCCACACAAGAAATTAGTTTCTCTAGAGCTGCTGTAGCACAGTCACCACAAGAGGGGAACAGGCTGTCCCATCAGTGAAAGTGGTGGCAGCTCCCAAGACAGGCACACTTACATCTCCATCCTTGGGAGGAATGGTCAGCTCCATATAGCCATGAGGAATGTACTCATGACTGTAGTTAAAGCGCGTTTGCCTCATGAACTGCTTTCTGACTGTTGAGAAGGCTCCATCGCATCCCACAATGAGATCGTAGGTGACTTCCAATGGCTGCTGGTCAGATCTGAAAGCAAGAGAGTCCTTTGGATCAATCCTGCCATAATTCCAGGCCAGCTGAACACCACTGGGCACAGTGGATCTGCCTTTTGCAAAATATCAGTGTCACCTCCAGTGTTAGTAATCTTCTAGGGTGAGGGAAGACTGGCTTTCATTGACTGGGAAGCTCAGCATTCGGATGAATAATTATCCTGTAGGTTGTCAAAAGCATAACTCTCCCAGACCTACCCAAGAATGCAACAGGCACTGTTGGGATAATGCTGCTATTTCACAGAGCCTGCATCCTCGGTGGACAGAGGGCAGCACCAGAACTCAGCACAATTACGAAACAGGGTCATTAGCTGCCCTACCTGATGAGCAATCTGTCCCTGGAAACCAGCGCTATGGAAACTGGCTTGTTTATTCCCTGCACAGGTCAGCAAGCGTGTGCCAAGCCTACTGCTAGGCTGCTGGGGGCTTAAAGAGTTGCTTGAATTTTTTTCAGCCTACCTGTGAACCCTGCTTTGATGTTTCTCCTTTCCAAAGCTGACACCGAGCTTTGCCCACTCAGGAATAACATGCTCGTTTCAAACTGAGATTGCTTAATTGTTTGAGGCTTTATGAATGATTAAGCAGCAACCAACTGAGCACAGCACTTGATCCCAGGCTTGTGCAGGGATTACCTTTTTATGGTTAATGTCCCCAACTCAGCGTTACACCCCACGAGCTTGTGTCCAAAGTACAGTTTAGTGTTGGAGTACTTCTCAGCAGCTGTGAAAAGACAACTAAATGTAGAGGCTTGTACTGTGACCCCAGAAATATTTCCAAGGGATCCCTAAATTATAGGAACTTGTGCCATTACAGTAAATAACATTGTGGTGTTGAGTGATGGCCGACAGGCAGGGCACATTAGGTCTGCATTTGGTTAACTGGTGAAAACTATTTCAAAAATGCAAGGAATCCTGCAAAGATTTCTTTCTTCCCTACAATAACACAAGTTACTGACCTGTTTCCACCATCATTACATCTTACGTCAGGATGGGATGCAGTGCCTGTAGTCAATGGGAAATTTGGGGGAATTTTGGCCTGGCCTGATGACACACTTTGCCACAGTGCTCCGATTTCTGTTTTGTCTCTGTACAATCAGGGGTTGTGGAAAATGCCATGGAACATGGTCAGGCTGAGGAGGTATCTCCTGCTTTGCCTGGTGAAGTTCTGGGAGCAGATGCTGATGCCAGGAGCTGGGGAGCTGAGGCAGCTCCAGCTGGAGGGTGAAGAAGGGAGAACCACTCCTTGAGGATTTCTGCACGCAGAGAAAGGCCTCAGGGGGGATTTGTTTGAATATCCTTTTGTGTTAGACAAGCAGCAGAGAAACAGCACAGGTTTTGTGATGTATTCTTAAAAATGATGTATTCTTAAAAGATGTATTCTTAAAAATACATCTAGTTCACATTTGCACTTTCTGAGAGCCAGGTTACAGGCAAAGAGAGTCTGGGACCCAAAAGCTGCTATTCGTGGGGCAAACCCTAAATCCTCAGTGAATAGTGTGTAAAAGTGTTTGCAAACAGACTTAGCAACCTACCTGTTAGCAGCTCTCTGTTTAGGTATGCTCTGTCCACAGAGAGAATATACTGCAAGGCAAACAAACACGGAGTTCAGGAGGCATTGCTGAAGGATGCTCAGACGAGAAACATCACCCTCTCTAAACAGCCCTGCCAAAACTGGGGATCACACAATCCCCTTCCCATTCACAGCATCCTTTCCAAGACTGTCAGCCCTAGGGTTTCCATCATACAGAGCCTCAAATGCTGTCAAAGACCCCTCTTGCTCTGCAAAGCATCTCTGAAATCACAGCACGAGACCAGTACCTGGTTCTTCTTCCCATAGGGGATCGAATACTTTTTCCCAGAAGGCGTATGTATCCTCCTTGCTCGCATGGGAATGCCTTTGGACACGATCTGAAATGGAAGGAAACACAACCCAGCCTTCTGGCCAAAACTGAGTTGCCAAGGGGCAGGGCACAAGATATCAAGCACCATCCCCACTGCACACCACACTCCAGGCAGAATGGGATGCTCTCTCCTCATACATTTTTGTGTGGCTATCCAGGTTACTGAGGAAAATTTTACAGCCTTGTCAACACCAAGTCACTACGTTTTACTGAGATTACTTACAGGCTCATTCTCATAAAAATCAGGGGGAAATTATTTTTGGATAGAAGGGACATGAAAAGTTCCAGGGATGATACTGAAATGACATCCTGGTGCTGGGATGTGCACTGTCAAAGCCTGTGCTTCTCTGCACAGAGCCAGGGGCCAGGAGAACCCACCATTGCCAACAGCTGGATGTTACCATGGCAGTGATCACCCTGCTCTGACCCAAGCATGCTCTGCAGAAGTTGGTGTGCATAGATTACAGGGGTCAGCCCAAAGCTCAAGGTTTTATGGGAAAACACAAATCTGAACACATCAGTGAGAACACCAGCAGCCCCCTTTATCACATCCTGCTGGTACTCCAGCTCTTCTGGGAGTCCATCTACACCTGCACCACTTGTGCTCACTCTCCAGGAGAGAGGAGAGCACAGCAGGGAGGTAAACACTGGAAGGTGTTGTCTGAGTGTTGGTCTCTGGGGGAAGCACCCTCTGCCATGAGCAGAGCCCAGCTGACCGAGCTTGGGTGCTGGCCCACGGCTGAAGGAGATTCCCATTGGCAGCTGTGCCATGAAACAGTGGAGAACCAGACTACAGGCATGCAGCTTCCACTCTCATGAAAGCAGAGCTACCTCTCCAGCAGCCCCTGCGTGCTGTGGAGCAGAAGAGCGCCCATCCATCACCAGCTGAAGTCAACAGTCCTTTAACCACAGAGACCCCACCACCAACAGAAGCTGCCAGGGTACCTGCTCTTCCATCCCCACTGCTCGGAGGGCTTGGCGTCCTCTGTGGGACAGGGCCAAGTTAATGCTTCTGCCACGGGTAAGGCTGGCCACCCGGATATCTGCATGGAAAGAGCAGTTGGTTATGGAGATGCCAATACCACAGCCTGGTGCAGGTGGCATCTCCCAAAATCCCTGCAGTGACAGGGTAATGTAGAGTCCCCATCCCACCACACTGCATGCAGAGAGGGCAGGTATCAAAAGGTCTGTTCAGCTATGGGGAAGCTTCCAGAAGCAGCAGAGCAGCTTCCAGGGCTACTTCCTCTGTGCCACCTCTAGTCCAGCAGAAGCACCTGCAGCCAAGTGCTGCAAAGGGAACAGGGGATCCTGACAGCTCCCCACAGTGCCAGAGGGCACTAATCACTAATTGTCATTTCCTCTCTAAGTGGAGAGAGCCAAGCGATGAATGCCTGGCAGCTTCTGCTGAGACCCACAGACCAATGCTTTTCAGGCCACTGGCAGGTCACCTCCTCCATCGCTTTTCAAATAGAAATATCTTGGCAATGGCCTGTTCCTCCAAGTGGCCTCACTGAGACTTCCCGGGCTGTCCGACCACAGCATGTGGCAAAGCCTCATCCCAAAAGCTTTCAGAGTTGCGTCTCAGCACAAGGAATGGGGCAAAAACTGGAGCAGAGTGGTAAAATCTATCTGACTCGGAAAGCAGGTGAGAGGCTTTTTGAACCTGTGAAACTTCTAGCATTTACAACATCCAGCAAAGAGTTCAAAGTTAAACCACAGTGAAAAGCTATTTGCTCTTGCTCTGTGCCTGCAGCTTGCTGGCATCGCTTGGGGCTGGCTACTGTGACCCCCCATTTCTGCAGTGGAGACCCACAGCTGAGTGCAGGACTTGGGACAGGCACAGCTGGGAGCTGTGCAGCAGAACCACCCATCCCAACATCTGCTGAAGCAGGAGCTGACACCACAGAGACTATGTGTTACTCAGGGCTTCTGCTTCCCTTCAAGTTGATTTCCACCTTGCGTGGTGTCATTCTTATCTGCCCTTTGGCTTGCCATCTCTGCCCAGGTGTCATTTTTCTGCCAGCAGATACACACTGATAAGACGCTGAAGGTGAAGCACCTGGGCTTCAAATCATCATTTCTCTGTTGTGGTGCTCTGCAGAGCTGGAGGCTTCCTGAAAGCACTCCACTTCTCCTTCTGCCCCACCTGCCCTCCTCACCACCGATGGAGAAGTTACCAGTCAAGTCAATGCTTTTAACTCTAACAGAGATGCTGCAGCATTAACAACAGTCGTTGCTTCCAAATTTCTGAGCCAGCATGGTTCAACAACACCATGCCATAATTCTTCATGCAAAGACCAATTTTCAGAGCTGAGGATTTGAATCAATATTTAAGCCAAGAACATAAAAAGGGGTATCATTTTAGTAGCTGGAGGGTGGGTTCCTTCCACACAAGACAACATATTTCAAATAAATGCTCTTCCCTACCACAGGAGCTAAAGGGAAGAGTGAAAAGAATATCCTCAAATTACCACACTTTCAGATTTCAATTTCTTTCTACAGTTCCAGTGAGCTCACGCAGTTCCTCTTTTGCTGCTTCAACAACTGTTATCAGTAAAGGGACATAAACATACTAATAAAGCAGTAATGATCAGGCTGAACTTACCTTCTCTGGCTTCATAAACATCAACAGTGAAACCCCGTCTAGCAAAGAAACAGGCATTTAATGCCCCCACCTACAAGAGAAGGATCAGGAATGGTGGATGGAGCATTTCACTAGTAGCTATATCACAGATCACTGCTGAAATGCATCAAGGGAAAGCAGTGGTCAGAGGATGCAGCTCAGCCTACACAGGAAGACCCTTTGATGAAGAGCCTTTGAGGACTTCTTTCTGGAGAGAAGTCCTATGGCACCCCTGATGTGCCTGCAGAGGCTCCAAGACAAAAGTCACCCATCGAAACTCATTGTACAAAGTTACACCAAGTACAGGGCTTGTTCACACACAGTGATTAATTGCAGCAGGGCTAGCTCCTTCAGCCAGAGACAAGAGGAACTGGTACAGCCAAGCTCCCTACTCCTCTCCGGGCTGTATTTGTCTTCCTCGATAGAATTCAGGGTGCTTGGGAATGCAGCAGAGGAAGCTAGAACTGTGCAAAAGCAAGACGTTACCTTAAAAAGGACAGCACGTATGTCCTGTTTGTTATTTAAATAGCAGTGTTTTTCTTGTTCAATTTCCATCATGAGGTGCTGTCAGAACTACAGATTGTTATCTCACTACTCTTTTCCAGCAGCACGGGGACCAAGAATTAATGGGCCAAAAAGACAAAAGAGAGATTTAGGTGCTACAGTGCTCCATGCTGTCCTTTAGATTCAGATGCGTTGCATCTCTGGGATACCTCAGCAGCAAAACTTTCCCTCAGAGGAAAAAGCCATTCTCCTACAAATTCCTAGCTGCTCAACTGAGCCTCACTGCCTGCCTCAGTGGGAACTCAACCAACTCCTCCATCACACCCCATCCTCTGAAGGAGGAATTATTTTAAGAATATTCACCCCATATCCAAGCACTGCCTTCACAGCCTTGGCTCCCTGTCAGACTCAATCACACAGCAGCCAAATTTCCTTTCCTACCAGACCACCGCCGACAACAGCGACTGTTTTCACCCGTGGGTCACTGGGCTCCATTGCTGGGGTAGCCCCTGGGTCGCAGCTTCTTACTGGTGTGTCCCTGCTCCCTGTCCTGCTGTGCTGTCCTCTCAGGGGGAGGGGAAGGGGAAGGACATGGGCAGCTGAGTCACACCTGGCTTCTTCTCCCCTGGTTCATATTAAAGTTTAACTCCCAGCCCAGAGACAGTCAGTGAATCAGTCTGGTCGTGTGGCCAACCACACTGGGCCATAGTCAAAGAGATATGAATGTGGCATTATTTGGCCAGGCCTTATTAAAAAGCCTCTTTTGAAAATTTTAAAGCAATTCTGCAGCCTTCAAGGACCTCCAAATGAAACATTGACAGTGCAAGAGAAGAACTTACATTTGCTGGGCTTTTGCTGGTGCTTTGCTGGGCACCGTGGGGTGAGGTGGAGTAACTCCTGCAGCCTCACAAAAGCTCTCCTGAGGGTGAGATGTGAACCACACTGCTTTCCTAGGTGCCTGAGCCCATCTACAATGACATCTTTCACCCAAGGAAGCTGTGCGTGGCTTGAGTGCTTTGGGGTGGGATGCTGAGCAGAGGGGTCTACGCCTAATCTGCAGAAGCTTTCCAGCATTTGGATGAGGCTGTGAGGAGACATCTCTGCCTGCACCATTTCACATACCTGTCCTTGGGAGGAAGCGCTCTGCTGAGCGCACGCTGCACATAGTGAGCTTTTGACAGGGAGGAGCCAATTAAAGCCTACACAGGGTAATTAAACAGCAGACAGTGAAAGTGCATACATTAACATACACTAACTACCCTGTATTGCTAAACCTGCAATGCACAGCCCAAAACAGCAGATCTACCTCAAAGGAACAAGACCAAATCCCCACACAAGCACAGCGCTGTTCTCCATTACACCTCCTGGTTCCTGGTGCAGCAAGAGCCAGCTGCATCCGAGGAGACAGGGAGCAAGCGCCATGCCACGCTGTGGTCCCACCTTCAGGGCCATGCAAGGAGAGGACATGCAGGACAGGGCCAACAGGACCCACAAGCAGCCCCAGGCCCAAGCTTCAATGGGACTGGTGGTTGTGGGGAGGGCAGGGGTCCCAGGTGGGGTTGGTTGGGGTTGTTAAAAGCTGTGAGTGCCCACAGGCCCTGACACTAACTGTGTCTGAATGAGTCACCACTGAAGACTCTCCACTGGGTTCCGCTGGTCTGCGCAGCAGGGAATGGATCCACACTACCTGATTGACTCACACACCCCCAGCAAAGCAAACAGACCTGAGAGGGCAAAGAGCAAGGTAAGATTTACGTAGTAAATAAATTATTCATTAATTGTTTTCAGAGCACAGACAGCACACCATTAGCTGCCAGCAGTGACAGTTACTATTTGGAAATATCCCTCACAGTACCCTTTGCATACTTGTACAGTAGGCTTTACACGTTACTCCACCACCCTGGCTTACCAATTTGATAGCAATACTTTAAGGTATACCAATTATTTCATGGACTCCTGCAGATAACACAGTATACAATTGTGGAGCTAAAGGTGGTCTCATAACACTGCTTTCTGCACAAGCAGCCTCAGCCATGCTCCATGTACCTGCTCCAGAGGCACAGACACATGGGGAAGCACCCGACCCGTCAGCGAGCAGCGCTATGTGGTTCAGTAAATGGGCCACAGTCTGAAAGTTCTTTCTTCTGAGATGATGCACATCAGCTTCTCACTGCCAAACCTATCTCCTTAGCTACTGACAACAGTTCTCAGCAAACCAGACTAAACTTTCCCTATCAGGGACTATCTGAGCCTATCATAATATCTTTTCTC
Source organism: Mesitornis unicolor (assembly GCF_000695765.1). Lineage (NCBI taxonomy): Eukaryota > Metazoa > Chordata > Aves > Mesitornithiformes > Mesitornithidae > Mesitornis > Mesitornis unicolor. The sequence goes on along the minus strand of NW_010194318.1, from coordinate 17,865 downwards.
TTGGGTAACTTTCCTGATTTTGCTGGGATAGAATCATAGAATCAGCTTTCTATTCAGGAAAGACCCAGTTCTGCAGGAACTACAGTACTTGATTTAATAAAAACAAGTTGCTAAGACACTTTTCTTTAGTTTTAGCTGGGATAGAGTTAATATTCTTCATAGTAGCTGGTATGAGACTTTGTTTTGGATTTGTCTTGAGAATGGTGTCATAACACGCCATTGTTTTGGTTGTTGCCAAGCAATGCTTACACTGAGTCAAGGACTGACTATTTTTTCAGTTTTTGCCTGCACCTGTCCTTCCAGCTTCTTTACAAGAAGCTGGGAGGGAAAACAGCAAGGACAAGTGATCCAAGCTGGCCAACAGAAAATATTCTATTCCATAATTGTCACACTCACTATAAATTGGGGAGTTTGCTGGGGAAGGCTCTCTTTCCTTGATGAGTGTCTTCTCCTGAGGGTTTTGCCTGTTCTGTTCCCAAGGCCTACTCCCCTGCTTTCACTGGAGCTATTGGTTCACAGTGTTTGTTATTTTATCTAATATTCACTGCTGGGAGTACACAGCTCATCACTTCTTTGTGAGCTGAGTATAACTTTATGTGTTTTATTATCACTGTTCCTATTGTTGTTACAACTTATTACTACTATTAGTTTAGTTTAATCATTAAACTGCTTTTCTCTGAACTCACAAGTGTTCTAGCCTTTCTCCAATTTTCTCCCCTGACTCCAGGGAGGGGGAGAATGAGCAAGTGACTGCATGATGTTTATCTGCCTGCCAGGTTAAACCGCAACAGAAATCATTCCAAACAAAATTTATCTTGTTATGGGTTATCTACATCAGATTTGCTTACAAACTGCACCAGGCAAAAACAACGTAAAGATGTTCTAAGCTTTAAAGACAGGAGAAGATGGAAAGACACTGAGAAAATGCTGCTAATTAATTGTTTATCTTTCATGTATTAAAAACAAACAGGCTGCTAAGAGCATGAAGAAGTATTACTTGATTAAAACTCTGAGTGAGCCTTCCAAGGAGTCCTAAATGAAAACAGAAAGAATAGGATGGCATGGGCTTGGATTAAAGCCCACCCTCTGAAAAGTAGTAGGGAAAAAAAAAAGAAGGGAAAAGTGTTTGATTTATGTTGCTGAAGGAAAAAAACATGCCAATGTCAAATGAAGAATCTCAGGATTTTATTATTCTTTTTAAATCAAGTCTAAAACCTGATTATTTGAGGGAAAGGTTAAGAAATAATGAAACAAATATACACAATTCCAGGCTGTTTAAATCACCGTCCAATAGCTCATTGAGAAGAAAACCGTGGGTAGCCTTGTAAATGTGAGATTTAGGAAAGACAGAGTCAGAGCCATCCTGGGGCAGAAAACATAAACTGTGCTTAGCTGAGGGTAGGAGTTTCACATCAGTGGTCAAATCCAATATCCACAGGAGCAGATTTCTATCTGTTCTTCTCCACTCAGAATTATTTATTCAAATAGTGTGTAAAGCCAACAAGAAGGGCAGAGTGCTCATCTTTGGGAAAACCCAGTGTCAGAATTTTGCTCTGCTATGCAGGTAGCTTGCATTTGGATCGTTCCTGCTCATCTTTAGTTCCCTGGATTCGTAGTTACTTTAGGACAAATATATCTGTGAGGGAGTAAAATGAAAAAGGGATGAACAAAACCAACCAAGGGAGGAACACTTCAGGTTGATGTGGTTTGGCATCTAAACCCTCATTCAGGTATCCTGGCTTAGTTTGCTTCATTCTCCCCAGGAGAGCAGGAGGCCCCTTTGGAAGAGACATTTGCTCAGTTTGCTGTTGAAGGGGACTCTCAGCTCTGGATGGAGCTGAGTAACAGTCGTTTGCAAGAGCTGAGATAATACTGGTGTTCAGATTATTTCATGCTCAGGGGCTGCTGTGGGCTGCCAGGCCTGCAAGACACTTTGGGATGGGTTTTCTTGGTTCTGTGAAGAGAAGGCAAAGAAGGTGGTGATTGCTTGTGGCTGGTCTGGGCTTGAAAGATGAGAGGAAATGACTGAAGTAACAGAAATGGGTGAGCAGACCGCAGGTGCATGGTACATTTGTTCTGAACATCTGCAGTCTTTCTCCCACTCACTTCTGGTACCAACAATGTGCAGTCATGCAGACATTAGGCTGTCAATCAGTCAAATTACTTAGGAACTCTTCAAGTACAAGTTGACCTCAGCCATGCAGTGGTCCACTTGCAGAGGAACATAAACTGTCACTGTGTGGGCCACCTGCAACAAGAAAAATTGTTTGGTAACAGCCAACAGTGCATGCTTGCTGTAGCTGCAAAAGGACAACGTAGATGTGTCAGATCTCATAATTCATGGTGGAATATAGCTGAAGAAAAGGAAGAAGACAGCTTAAAAGCCATGATAAAATCTTCCTTTGCTGATTAATGCAAAATTGCACTGATTCTGGAAGGAGCCAAGAGATCTTTACCAGTACAGAATACAAACCCATGTAAAAGGGAAAGGGGTAGAAATGTTTATCCCTTATAATCCCATTAGGCAAATAATCTGTTCAGGAATTCAAATCCTGTGTTAAAGAGAGCCATAGAAATATACTTGCCAGCAAGTCACCCACGCCTGAGGATGCTGCTGCCTCCATTCTGTCCTTCTGTTCACTAAGGCTTTGAAAGGGCCATCGCACAGAAATACAAGCTGTGTTCTGACCAATGCAACAGTGAGTCCCCATACCAAAGTCCCCAGCTATCCCACCGTGCTCTAGCAATGTGCTTTTCTTTACTAGCCTTGTCATTTAAGAACTTCCTAGCACCCCTGCTTCCATGCCTACTTTCTTGCTTTCCCCTCCTGATGTACTCGGCAAGACCACTGCTCTCTCTTGGGTCAGGTCCTTGCCCAAGGCCCCTCCTGCCACTGGCATTTGTGTGAGCAGACCAGTTCAAACACTAGTTCCGGGTGTGATCTGCTCACACCTAGAAAACCAATCAGGACAAACTCAGAGATAGAAGGGAAGGCAGATGCCGCAGGAGGAGCCAGGTCCTGACCTCTGCCAAGGGCTCTACAGACCTGGGGGCAGTCTGGGGAGAAGTCCATCCATTCCTGCACTTGAGAAAAGCACCCCAGCTGCAAGCACAGACTTATCACAAAGCTTTATTTCTGAGTACTCCTCTCCCTTTGTACCATTTATTTTAGCGACTGGTGGTGGGATTTTTTTTCCAGGAATTTCTGATAAGTAAATGTCTCTTCAGTGTTTTAAGAACATAAATCCTACTGAGAACCTTAACCCAAATGTAAAACACATGAAGCCCTTGTTTAGCAGGTGTCTGCTGTGTTCACAGGGAGATCCAAAACCCAGGACAGGAGCCACTGCAGAGCAGAGCCAGGCAGCATTGCTGGGTGTTGGCTCTGTGTGGCAGGGACACAGTTTGGTATCATCTGCAGACCTTGTCTGATCCTCATGTTTATTCCACAGTAAGGAAGAGTTAATTACTCAAGTTATAAGATTGAGTGTTATCAAATCATCACTTAACCCATCTCAATCCCATTGTTGTGTTAAAGACAATACTAAGGACTGGCCTTAGTGAAGAATCATGAAGGCATGGGGTTGTCTGGTCTACCTTGCTTCCCTAGCTGTGCAAGAAGGAAGGGCTAAAAGTTCATGATGCGGCTGGCTGTTTACTTACGTAGGCAGAGCAGAGAGTGTGCTGCCAGTCCAGTGATGCGCTGTGGATGTGGATGGGAAGCCCCCTTGGGGCACTGGGAGCAGGCCTGTGGGAGGGTAGTGGTGGTGGTGGTGCACCGCAGATGGCCTGGGCCTGTCTGCTCTCACAGTCAGGGGAGCAGCAAACTGCAGGTCCTTGTTGGAGAGAGAGAAAGGACAATTTGTGAAACCTGTGTCTCCATGTTCCCATGTTCTCCATGGCTGAGGGGCTAGATTCCCACTTGGCCACCTCTTGGTAAAGAAGCCCTTCAGCATGTGTCTGGAGATGGGTTTTGCAGGCTGCAGCACAGAAGGTCCAGCAAACACTCGGTGATTTTAGATATTCAGAGGCACTATTCAGACCCCACTATCCCCACTTATCCCACCAGTCTACATCAGGGAAACACATAGTGATAGGATGACCCGGGGAAGAAGGTGGGTACACACACTCTTCCTCTGCTGACTTCCCTTAGACACGAAGTCCTCCACACAAAACTGCAGATTAGTCTGCTGGCTCTCCCTGCACCCCTGTCTTCCCCAGACACCTCCCTCACAGCAGGGTGGAAAGAGTATTCAAAATCAGAAACTGCAAAGCTTAAGGAAAATAGAAAAAGACTTCTGTCTGAGGCAGCACTCAGTGCAGCACTGACATGAAGAAGAGTCAGCACTGCCTACCATTTCCACAGCAAGTCCATCCTTGGACGATGACTGACAAACCCCCTGAGCTGCGGGAGGCCTCCTTGGATGCCAGCGCCCCAAAATGTGAGAGATAGCAGCTGCTATTGGAAGCTTTGTGTCCGTGGCAGACATTTGGTCTCAACAGGTGCAAAAACCCCTCAGCTCACTCCAGGCCACACCATGGGCCTGGGAGGAGGACTGCGTTTCCTGCCCCTCTATTAAACCTGGGGGGCTTGCGGGATTTTTAAGCCATTTATTGCTTTTGCAAATAGCATGTAGGAAAGGTGCAAGTGAGCTGGGCAAGGACTGCAGTAGCGTGGGAGTTACTTTCTCAGCACCCGACAACCTTAACATCTGAGAAGAAGAGAAGAAACCTTTCTTACAGCACAGGGAAAAGACATAGTCTGAAAATGGAGGGATAAAAAAAGTACAGGAGAAGTTTTCACAACACTGGGACATCCTCTCCTCCCCAGAGATCAACTGTCCTTGCTTCTTAGGTAATAAATGCTACAGAGTAGACACTAGAAATACATTTTTCCAAAGCACTTAAGAACACTAGGGAGCTATATGACCTTGTTAAAAATAGCTTAGGAATTGGGCATCTAAGGATATGTTCAAAACTACCTACCTCTTGTCAGGCACTGGACACATTCTGGAAAAATCCCTAGAGGGATCTGCACACCAAAATATCTCAAAGATTTGTCCTCAAAGATCAGTGGCTCAGGGGCCACTGATTTTCAGTGAGACAGGAACTAGAGCAGGGGAGCTCCAAGTACAACAATGAAATCTGTGCTTCACCTTTAGCCCATTTGAAACTGACAGGTCAAATTTTACCGGATTCCTAACAGAAATCATAGAAACATTCCATTGGAAAAGACCTACAAGATCATTGAGGCCAACCATAATCTGTCCACTACTAAACTGTGTATCTAAGCACCTCATCTACCCATCTTTTAAATACCTCCAGAGATGGTGACTCAACTATTGCCCTGCTGTTTGCAGCAAGTGGACCTGCAGCAGCAGATGCCCTGTGTAGATGTCTTCCACACATAGTCTGTTAGTGGTTCAACTGGACAGGCCAGATAATTTTCAGAGCTGGACTGAATCCAGATTGCACTTGTGGAGGAGATGTTGTTCTGTTGAGTCCTGTCACCGTGCTCATCATGGTGAAGAGGCAGACTGTGCTCTGCTCAGTGACAGACATGTGGTGCAGTGGATTTGAAGATGCCCACAGCTGTTAAACATCCCAGGCTTCATGCACATTTTATCCAGGCCCTGTACCCTCCCCAGGAGATCAACCATTGCCTTTTTGATCATCCTGTGAAGGATGCCCTTCAGACCCCAGTGTTGCTACCTGCTGTGCGTGCTGAAGGGCAGATCTGGCTCCAGCAGGCTGTGTGAACGCCATCGGCGGCAGAGCCTTCAGCATCATGTTCTGCATGATGATCTGGTGCATCTGAGCATTCTGCATCAGCATCATCTCCACCATATCTGGGAAGAGGTCGCCCCAGGGAAGAAAGGAAGAGCTTTATCAGCAACTCAAAAGCAGCAGAGGCATCTCTCCAGCATACAGACTGGTCACTGTGACCAAGACATAGCAGCTGAAAGGGACAGGTGAAGAATATTAGCATTATTTGCCCAGGCATTGCAAAATTAATGTCTATGAATAAGGCTATTCAGACCAGCTCTCCAGTTTCTCCTCCCTTCTACAAGAAAGCTGTTGTTGAGCACCTTTAGTCCATTAGTTTCCCTATAAGCCCTCCCCTCTGGCTATGCTGACTGACAGGCTGGAGAAGAGCTGAGCACTTGCTCCAGCATGGACCAGCTTCTTACAGCACTCTCCATTGATTCAGCTTGATCACTGCTTTCCCTGTGAGAGGTTTCCTCAACGTTATGTGATATTGCAGTGCCACCTTGAGAGTCCATTGCATGTGCATCAAATCTACTTACCACAATCTCTGGGTCCTAATCACAAAGGAGCTGTGCAGTGGAACTAATTTTCTTGGCAGGGGAAGGAAGGAGGGAAGGAGGCTCAGCTTCAGAAAAGTCTGAATGAATTGGGACTGTTTTGTTTATGTTAATAAACTCTGATTCAAAAATCCAGACAGATGAAGAAAGAGCTGAGAAATACTGCCATTTCATGACTGAGGATTTCTCTGTGGGATGAAGAAACCTTTGATTGAAGCCAGGGATGTCATCCCAGAGTTTTGTTCATGTATTATTTCACAGTAGGATCCACCTATGTTTAGAAACAAACTCTTTTTATTGGCATTTCACTATATTTGGAACAGTGCTGTCAGCTGTTCTGTCTTGTTTCCAAACACAGGGGATAATAAAAGCCTGTATTGTCCTCAGGAGTTTGAACTGCAGGTTAAGAGGGAATAAAAGAATAAAAACACATTTTAGCAGCCTGCTCGTTAATTTTGGAATCATCCATGCGCATGAGTTTGACCTTGTTAATATTATGCAGTGCCTTGCGTTGTGCTATTTTGCTTTCTCAAGCTTCCCTGGCAGTTTAACTTGGTTTTGCTGAGTTTGTAGTCCCCTTTTCTTCAGTTTTAGCAATAAGAGTGTGTCTGAAAGCTTTTCAGAGAGAGTACCTAGTCCATTTATGGACTGCACTTCCCACAGTAGCCCATTTGTGAAACAGCACGTCACTAACTAGCTTGGACGCCGTCCCATGCCCCCTTCCACTTGCCATGCCACCTTGCTTGCCCTTTCTGAGCTGGCTGCTAGATGGAGGGTACATTACCTTCTTTAATGCTTCCAGAGTGGGAGGGTGCAAAAGGCTGGGCAGGAGGGATCTGCGTGATCAGTGGGGGCGGCTGAGGTAACTGCTGAATGATGGTGGCAGGCTGAGGTGGCATCTGAAAGAGAAAGGAAAATGGAGAAGTTTAGGTTGATTTTGGCCAGTTTCCTCATCTTTGAGAGGGGAGAGCAGTGGGTATCATCTGTCTGGACTTCATTAAGGCTTTAGACATTGTCTCCCATGAGATCCTTGTGCAGAAGCTGTTGAGGTTGTGGGCTGGGTGAGAAGACAGTGATGTGCATTGGAAACTGGCTGAACAGCCAGGCCAAAGTGTGGGCAATCCTCCCACTCCTCTTGCTACCTCTTTCCTATGGTAAATCATCCACACTGCTAATTTTGTGCCTTATTTGCAATACGATTTCCCTTAGATTTTGCCTAGGGCAGTAAGGGCCCCATACACAGCAAGAGGCATATCTTTCTTCAATGGGATGAGCATCTCCATGCAGCCCCCAAGCCCCTCTGGCTGTAGTTGTTGTCTCAGACCCGCGCAGCGCTAGCAGAGTTTCCTGGGAGAAAGGATCCTTACTGTCTGCTGGATAATCCTTGGTGACTCCACCTGGGGAGCTGGAAAAGGTATCTGGTAGACATGTGGTGGGGCAGCTCTATGGCTATGACTGTGTCCTCCAGCTGGTGCCGGGGGCTGTGAAAGTTCTTCCAAAAGGTGTTGCTCCTGCAAAATGAAGTATCTGCCTAAAGAAAACCTGGTCACAGAAAGGCAGGCAGTATTGTTATGTTCTCTGGGCTAAATGGGATTAGCCCTTGGGAGCCCACAGCAGGACGCAGCCTTGCTCGCCAAAATTCTGCTGCAGAAAGGTCCAGCACTGGTGTGTCTGACAGACAGACCACGAGTGACAGCTTCACGCAGGGAAGCACTCTACTGGTGCCTGCACAAGTATAAAGAAAGATTTTCTTCCCATATATCACAAAGCCATACAGTTTTCAGTGCAAGCAAAAAGGAATGTAAAAAAAAGTGAAGAACAAACTGTCAAAAGCTTGGGAAAATGTTTTGTTAATGGCTGTGGCCATCTACAAATCTTCTTTGCATGTTGGCACTACCCCAGAGAGCTCATGATACAGCAATTCAGGAAAAACAGAATCAACCCACCAACTAACTGAAGTGGGTGCAAGCATCATTACCTGCAGTGAGGAGAGACATTCTGTTCTCTGGCCGCTCTCCCTGGTCAGGGATCCAGCCTCTATGATCCAAACTACCAGGGGAAGGAATGCTGCCCAGGACTGAAGAACAGGAAAGAACTGAATCTACATCGGCAATGGATGTACTGATGACCTGTCCCTTTCTGTTGTTTCTGTCCACAGAGAACACATGGAGCACTCTTACCCTAAGCTCCTGCAGAAGATCCTTCCTTCGCCTTAGGGCACTTTGGAGCATATCCTCATGCCTGTTCCCTGAAGGAAGAAAAGTGCATTAACTTCTCAAAGGATCACAAAGACAGAGCTATTATAGCATCTATAGTACGAGATTAGTTTTGGAAAATGTGTTATAAGATAGCTTGACTTCTTCCACAAAAGGCTTTAGGCTACTTTTGTCAAATCCACAAACGGATAATGACTTTAAGCCACACAGAGACACAGCTGTTGAGCAGGTCTACAAAGGCAATGCATCATCTCTGAAAAACAACTTTTCAGACTATACTCCAAGGTCCCCTTTTAACCTCCTGGCTTAGAAACTCATCTCAGCCTGAAATTTTCTAGATTTGCCCTGTAGATGCAGAGGATGACTGTGCAAAGTGTAAAAAACGTTTGTTGTGACTTATCAAAACAAACTCGGTTTTTAATGTCAGCTTTTCTGTTTCTTTTTTGTTCTGAATCAACTTCCTTTTCAGTTCTTCCCACATACAGCTGAGTTTGACTTCGCTTGAAATTAAAATAAGAACAAATGTTTTCAGATACATTGGAGGCATGCCTGGCATCTGTTCTGAAAAGCATTGCTTCACATTTTGAAACTGTAAGTTGTTAAAGGGATTTTGAATTTTTGGCCAGAACATTGAAAGTTTCCAACTATTTGTGTATCAGCTCAGTGGATATGAGCCCAGAGCCCAATCTAGAAATAATACTGCTCTTCTACTGGTACCCTTTAATCCATGGATGATATAATAGTAAACACTGCATGTGCCATTCAAAGAAATGAGCACACTGCACATAGCATGCGTAGCTTCCATGGGAGTGTTGTTGAAGGGAACACACTGCTTGTACGTGAAATGCCACAGCAGTCTTTGAAAGGCTTTGATAGACACGAGTAATTTTCAACTCCCTTATTTATCAACTTTTAGCTGGGTTGCTCGCTTTTATAGACAATTGCCTAAACTTTGGAAGTTTCATAAGCATGCTGGGATTCCTGACCTCTCTGCCCAAACCAAAGTCAGGATCCTGGTAAAAGGGTTTCCCAGCTTTTATCAACGTTGTCCTCAAGACCAATCATTTGTTTCATAAGCTGAGCCACATTTTTTTTACACTGGAAACCATGTTTTTGTCTGCACAAGGCTGCATTGGTCAGCTTCAAAGGTGCAAAGCAGTAGTAGTGAAATGTTTCTCCTGCCTGCATCCCTCAGAGACACACAACCATGCTAACAACTCCTTTTCAGGATCAGCAAAGCCAAGCACACAGCTGGACTGCAACAGAGGGGCACTCCTAGGTATGGGTTCTAGGACACCAGTAGTTTGCTCCAGCTGAACCAGCATCTGCAGCTGAGAGGCTGGAGAGGACACCTGGGCAGGAGATCATTCTTCAGTCAGAGCTTGGCTGGCTGATCATTTCCCTTTGTAAAAAAAAAACCCAAACTCCCCAAAAAAACAGTTGAAGAAATTAAAAAGATAAAATGAAGATAGCTGCACAATATAGCAAGCCTGTTCTCCTCGCATCAAAGCTGCTAAGATTCACCAGCTTGGCTAGGACTGAGACTCATATACACACTGACATAACTGCACGAGCTGCACTGCAGCTTGCATTTTTGCTGCTTCCAATCCCCAGGACTGCGTACAGATTTAGATACCCAGGCTGAGCTGGGTCAGCACTGACTCAAGTTCAGAGTCTCCCTCCTGCTCGCCAGACGGGACATGTCTGTGTCACAGAAGCCAAGACAGAGCCCAACCACTGAGCACACAGAGGCCCCTCCCAGCTTTTAGGGTAGAGTTATGATCATCCAGAGTGACCTGCAGAGGAACTCATGCCCGAGAACATCACTAAGCCCTTTCCATATCAAGTCTGTAATTAGAACAAATGCTTCTCTTTTACTTGCAACTGGGAGAGGTGACTCCATCTTCTCTAGCTTCTCCTGTTCATTTTCTAGTCTCTGTTGGTAGAACCACAACAAGAACTGGTTATGAGTCAGGCAGCAAAGCTCACAACAATTTCCAGCCCTACCTTACAGGCATAGGTTTGGGATGGAGGAAATAAAGCAGAAGTGGAGACAAGCGGTGCTTCTTCACTGTTAAATCACAGCCAGTGAGTGCTACAAGAAATACTCACAGAAGTATGAAATATCTCACTGCAAATCTAGTTATGGTAATAGAATAGTAGTGTTTCCAGCTGGCCAGGCTATCCCAGACCTAGAAATTGATAGCATGGTGAATCAGGATACTTGTACATCATTTAGTCCATTAGAGCTGGATCTCATGCCAGACAGTTTTGGGTATCAGGTGCACTAATAGGCCTAGATGGCCCTGGCCAGCCTCACCTGGGGCTTCCATCCACACCTGCTGCTCATGTACCCAGGAGTCCCTTTAATCTCAACTCTAGGTCTTCAGTTCATACTTGAACTATACTGGATGAGCACTACTCTGCAGTCCAACCACAGCCATGCCTGTGACTGGCCATGGATCCTTTTGACCCTGATCTCAACCTGCAGACACTTCCCAGGTTGGCCTTGGGCCTGCCCTATCACAACGATCTTGTTAGATAGATCTAGACTTTTGAATCATCCTGGCCACCATCTCTAGCTCTGCCCTGCCTGCCTCGCTTTGGGGATGGCTGGCCACGCCCCTGCCCTGCTGGCTGTGTTATTGTGCTCAACTCTGTGCTCCTTAGGCCCTTGTTGCTCCCCGTTGCTCAGAAATTAGAGACCTTTCACTTATGTATAGGCTCTTGGTTCTGCATGGTTTCACACTGGTGAAAGCTTTCCTTCAAACGGCTTCTGCAACTAAGAAGAAGAGTCTTCACCATGGAAACAGGTTTGATGCCACTTGCAGCATTCACATCTCCAGACAAATTGTTTTTCCTTTCAGGTAACTCTGAAAGTGGCTTCTAGAGGACACTGAAGCAGAAGATCCACAGTAGTGGATGTCAGATGTGCTGAGGGTGGAGGGACAGGGCTGAGTGGAGAACCCTGGGTGTATTAGCATGTCCAGTCAAAACAAAGAGCTACTGTGTTCTATGTTTCCAGTCTGCCCAGGATTCATCAGACAATGTATCTTCTGTAAAAGTAGACAAAATAGAAGAAATTAAATCGCCTTAAAACATTCTGAGGTAATCCTTACTCAAAATTTACTTCTAAACTTTGCCTGATACAACTCAAACTGGTTTTGCACTAACTGGTGCAGTCTTATCTCTCATAAGATCACAGTCACTTTAACTCTATTTTTAATCTGCTGTAGATCCATGCAAACTTGTACAATGTTATTTAAGGATGTGATAGTAACTTTAGCACCACCGTTTTAAGGATGTGATAGTAACTTTAGCACCACCGCACACTGCTCTGTCTCTGCTTGCACAAAGAAAATAGTTCTCAATTGGCTTCAGAGCCTTTTTGTATTTCAGTAGAAACATAATTATTTAAAATACAATGTTAATGCTTAAACATGCAAGACCAAAAAGCAGAGCAAAGGCGAGCACTGCAGAGTTACTACCTTACCTTTTCTAGGAGTTTGAGTTTCAGTCGTGTCAGGTGATCCATCACTGAAGGATCTGTCATAGTAGTCGTCTCCTGGAAGAGTAGGCAGGCAAAACCAGGTTAAAAAGCTAAAGCAAAGGCAGATAGATTTTCAGTGTTTTTTTGCCCTGCCACAGTCTTCATAGAAGAATAATTCCATTAGAAAAAAAAAATACAAGATTGTGAGCAATTGAGAGGAGAAGATAAAAGCTTCAGTTTCCCAAGTAAAAACGAGTACAGGTATTCACTGCAGTATCACAGACACAGGTTTTTTCCTGCCATTTCTCAGTGCATTTTTGTGCTGCAGGTTGTGATGGTCACAGCAGGGTAATGCAGGGTGAATATCTGTCTGTTCTTAATGGTTGCTAGCCTTTCCTCAGCAGTGGCACTAAGCCTGGCCCTCTGTGTTGTTAGTCTCTCTTCTAAGTAGCTCAGAGTTTTGTGCCTGTAATCTGGTTGCTAAGATTGTAGTGCCTATCCACAATATAAACAATTTAATCTCCAGGTGTAGAAGCTTATGTGCCTTTCGTAAAGCAAATGCCCAGCACTCTAGTGGACAAGAAAAAAAAGAAAGCCAATGGTTCTTTAACACAACCTCAGTGCTTGTGCTCAGATAGTGACCTTGTTGATTGATATCCAATAGTGATATTTATCCCACTGTAAGTGGCGTGTACTTTTTCAACGTAGCCCTTCATATGAGTTTTCATCACTAGATAATAACTAAGAACTCAAAAAATTTAAGACACATAGCTGGAACTCATCCCCAGATGAGTAAAAGAGTAATGAGGCCATGGTATAACATCCTTTTGCTTACCATCTCCCAAGCCACCTGTAGGGTGTCTCTCCCTCCCAGCAAAGCCCTACCAGCATTAAAAAAACAGGGCAACGTTTATCAGTGACATCCATGAAATCAACACTAAGGCATGAGAAAGAAGCCAAGTAACAGATACTCATTCTCAGTATCATGGTTTAAGCCCAGTTCTACTCCTCAAAGAGCAAAGCTTTCTCACTTGAAGGCCCTAGCAAAGCCGCAGCTGGAGCAGCCAATAGATTTTTGTGGGGAGCTGCACGGAAGCAGCAGAGATCATCTCCTCCAGCTGTGACCCACACAGCATGTGTGTGCAATCTGTCCTTAAAAACACACAGGCTGGTAGTCACTGGAGAGATTATGGAAACTGAGACGTGGGGATCCCAAAAATAGCTGTGCTGCATCAGAGCTGGGGCTCAGCTTGCTTTGGCAGGGCTTGCTTGTGAATGCTCCAAGTGGCACGGCACAACAGAAAACCCTCTCACCTGCCAGCAGTTCTTCTGAGAAACAGCCCTGTGTATGTTTCTGTACTTAAAAACACCAACAGATTTTTCTCCTGTTATCTCTAACTTTTTTGATCCTTTCATCCGTTGGGCAGCTGCAACAACCTTTGACAAGAAGTTTCCTAGTTGTCTTAAACTCAAGCATAAACCTAGCCATGCAAGTAAACTGAATAAATATAGTTTACTAAGTGTTAGGCAAAAAAACCAAACAACCCTGATTACATTTAGACTGTTGTAAATCTAGATTCCTGAAAAGTTTCTTGGAAACCTTCTCATTTCTTATGCGAAATATATACAACTGTTCTCCACGCACCTTTTCCATACCATTTCCGACTTACATTCCTGTTGTTAGTAGTAGCCTTTTTGACTGCTGATGAATATTGAGCTGACATTTTAAACCATCAACTGGTTTAATAAAGTGCCCCCTACAAGTTGAATTTTGACAGCCTTCACTGTAATAGGAATAGAGGATTACAAGAAAGGCAGACAAAAAGTAAGCATTCCATTAAAGATACAGCCCCAGTGTTAAACAACTGAGTTGACTGTAGAGGAAAGGAAGAGTGAGAAATTTTTGCTTGGTGTGACAGGGATCCCAGAGAAAATCCAATACAAGGTTAAAATATGCTTTCCAGTGAATCTGCTCAGGGATCTTTCTTTTCTCACACTTATGGATGCCCTGGTCATGGTGGGATCCCTACCCCAGGGACATCTTACAACCTATTAATTAATGACCTGCCTGAAATGTGCCAGCCAGACACAAGAGGATCTTGCCAAAAGGAATTTGTAGTTACACTGAATCACAAACTAGGGATCACACATGAATACAGTGATGCAAAAGAGCAAAACAAGACAAATTTAATTCTGCAAAGGATTAACAGGAGTGCTATGTGCACCTCACAGGAGATAATTATTCTGCTCTATTTAGCAGCGCTGAAGTCAGAGTTTAAACACTGTGCCTAATTTTAGACATGGTGGTTTTAAGCAGGAAACAAAGTCCAGAAAAAAAAAAAAGACTTGGAAGAACTAGCTTTGTTTAATTAGTAAGTAGATGGTGAGAAAAAGACAGGCTAGAAATCTTTAAAGAAATGAAAGGATACAGACAAGGACAAGGTGGGGTTTTTTCTGTCTGAAAAGGCTGGGCAAGAAGCATTTAGCTTACTGAGGGAGAGGAAAACCTGATAAAAAAAAAACAAGAAAAAAATCTTAATTATACAGTAAGAGAAATGATGGAACAGCTATCTGAGGAAAAAAACAACTTGCACAGAAGTTGTTTAAAAGCAATATAGAAAAACAAATGTGATGCCTCTCGTATACAAGAATAGGTTAGATAACCTGGTGACAGCCATATTCGTACTACATTTCTGTGATGTTTTTATTGATCTGGATACTTTATGACTTTAATTTTAGTTACTATGATTTCTAATACACAATATAAATGAACCAAACAAACTGACACACCTGGAAATACCCAGAGACAATAAACTTTCAGAGTCTTGTTCCTCAGGGAAGAGTCTTTATCATTTCCGTCTCAGAAAAGGGTTTTAATTTGTTAAAAGAGAGTTAAAATAATATTAAAAAGAAACACACACAGAAATCACCACTAGAGAAGTACATATAATTTCCTTCCAAACATTTGTCTACTTCTGCCAATTGTAATGGTGCAAATTAACAGCCAAGAGTTCTTGTTAGGCTGCTTGGTGGTTACAGGTACTGTAAAATGTCTTAGCTGCATTTGAAGCTAAACATATGAATAAAACACATTTTACAACTAAGAGTTATTTTATGCCACTGTCATCTAACAATGTGCAATGTTGATTTTTACTGTTGTTTCTGAAAATAGCAATCCCAGTTGGAACCAAATGGTACTTATGATTAAGTCTTCTTACTTGTAATTAAGTACACTATAATAATCATATATAATACTTATGAATATTGTCTTCTTATACGACAATGGCCAACCTCTAGGCTTTGCAAATGTTCCTCATTTATTTGCAGCTGTGTTGCAGCAGCACCCAGAGTTCCCAGTAAGGTTTTGTTACCAGCCTGACCTTAGTGCAGCATTATCAGCACCTGCTAATTTAGTCGAAGTATAAATGAACTCTCCTGCTCTTACAGTTAGGTCAGGTAGGATTTGCCCCAGCAGAAACAGAGGTGGTGTTGTCACCACCCTGCCTGGGTGGCCTCAGCTTCCCCACTGCAACACTGTACTAAGCAAGCAGAACCCAAGCTCAGCGGCTGGCAGGACAGTTTGGGTAGTGCAAGAAATGGTGCTGCTGGTGCTGGCTGATTGTCAGCTGATGGGACAGGTCCCTTTTCAAATATTTCCACTTGAGTCAACTTAATTAGTTGAGCACAAGAAATCCTGACATTTTAACAAACAGACAGGGCCATAAGAAAATATAATGCATGAATTTGTTCTTTAAAAAAAAAATTACCAACAAACCAAAATCCATTAAACCCCAAACAAACATGACTTAATTTATTTCACATTTTTAGCTGCAGCAAGAGGTCAAAGCAGTAATTTAATTTAAACCAGATTTTTTGAAAGTGACATATCTGATTTAACAAAACTGTCATTATAAATATTATATAGTGTTTTTTTCTTTTAAGAAACTTCTTTGTTCTGAGCTTACCAGCTTCCTTTTGCTCCTCAGATGGTGCCAGTTACACAAGCTTTTACTCTAAGAAATTTCATAGTTCAGACTTTATCTCTTAGCAGTCACTGGGGACAAACTCAGAATTCCGGCTGTGAGGTCAGAAGACTTGGCAGTACTACCAGGAAAAACAAAGAAACAAAAAACCCACCGCAAAACAGCCAAGGAGGTGATGCATCAGGTGTCTGGCCTCACTGTTAGATCTAATGTCCCTGCATGGTTTGCTCGCTGAAACTTCCACTCTTCCTTAGAAGAGTCAACTTGGTCGTGAAGAAAAGGAAGACCAACACTGTCTCCTGGGAACCTCTGCAGAGGTTTAAAACTTAACCTCCACCTCAGCTCTTATACAGACTAGTTTTCTAATGTGTAGAGAAAGTCTTGCCAACACTGCCATGCTCCTAGTGCCCTCAGCTTCCTCCTTGGAGAGTTGAGTATGCTGAAACAATTACATAGAGATGATGTAAGAGACCAGGAGATTGGTACAAAATGGTTTATTCTGAGAAAGCGAACATGGATGGTGGTTGACGGAGCTGTCCTGGTTTAGCTGGGATTGAATAGTAGAATTCCATTTTCTGTTCAGCAGTGCTGCATTTCTGAGAGAACAGCAGCATTTGTTTAGTGAACCCGAGTTGGTTTTATAACGTTAGCTGAGATAGAGTTATTTTCCTTATAGTAGCTGGTGAGACTGTGTGGTTAGTTTCTTTTTTTTTGTTTTTGTTTGGTTTTTGTTTTGTTACCTTTTTTGTTTGGTTGGTTGGGTTTTTGTTTGTTAGTGAGCTTTTTTTGAAAGCCCAGGATTTTCTGGCACAGGTGACCCAGGACAGAGGATTCGAATGTGGTCCACACTGACCAATTAAGATTCTATCCTGCAAAAGTCACACTCACTATAAATTAGGAAGTTTGCAGGGGATGACTCCTTCCTGCCCTCTGATAGTGGCCCATGACAATTTTTGAGGCTTACTCTTCCCCCATTGCATTTCCATTGGCCCACAGCCAGCAGCTGCTCTTTGTGAGCTGAGTATAACTTTGATTGTTTTATTATTGCTGTCCCTATTTTTATTACAATTCATTGTTATTATTTCAGTGGGGTTTAATTATTAACTGGTCTTTATCTTAACCAGATGAGTTCTTTCTCTCTTGCTCTCCCGATTCTCTCCCCCATCCCACTGGGGAGGGGTGAAGTGAGCAGGTGGTTGCATGGTGTTTAACTGCTTGTTGGGAAACCCAGTCAGCACAAACACACCCCATGGGAGCAGCTAGCTCCAGATGACAAGCTGGACAATGCAAAGTCCAAATTCGGGGCAAAAGCCCATACAAGAGCCCAACTTAAGGACCAAATGCATAGAAAGGTCCAGAGACAGCAAAGGGGTTGTTAGCTTATGAAAACGCTTGCATTTCCATGTTTCTTAGAAAAAGCCAATGTATTGCAAGAGGTCACCTCTGAACCAAGCAAAGTAATAAATGTGATGAAAGCACGTTTTTCAGTATAATTTAATGACTTCAAGAGACAAAGAAGCTGTCAGTTTTGTAGATGACTGTATAGTCAATTATTCTCGATATTAAGAGCACTTTATTTCTGCCTTGTTATCTGCCAGCTATTTCCAGCCGTTAGCTCCCGCTGCGCCTGCGTTTCCCTGCAGGTGAGCTCCTCACAGCTCACTCACTGCAACCAAAACAGAGCAGTGAGACGCAAAATAAAAAAAGCAAAGCTGAAACACAAAATACACACAAAAGGCGCGCTGTAAAGGATAACATCTCCACGCAGAAATTTATAATCAAGCTGGATGGTTAACTCTCTTCCCTCCGCGCCAACTCGTCCCTCCGTCCCTCCCTCTCCAGCAGGGACC
>NW_010194317.1:0-14169 GCF_000695765.1 Mesitornis unicolor | reverse complement strand
GGAGGATGCTGAGCTGCGGCTCTCCCTTGAGCCCCCGCCAGCCCCCGCCACTGAGTGCTACAGCGTCTGCTGGACCCCGCTGCGCCCCGATGTGATGCTGAAGGTAATGGGGACCCCCTTGTGCCATTCTCTGAACCGGGATATTTGGGGTAAAATAAGCCAAAGCAGGGAGGATCTGGCATGGTTATGTGGTCCCATCATGATCAGGGGTACCCCATTTTCCAAAGTCCCTGGTAGCTAGAGGGTCCAGGGTGGGAAAAGCCCTGTGCCCTGATGCTGAGCCCCCAAAATGCTGAGGGGCCACAGTGGCTTCCTCCCGGTGCCATAATGGTAACCCCAGAACGCGAGAAGCGTGTTTATATAGAGACTGGATAAATAACTGCTGAAGATCACAATGCTGGCTAGAAACACGAGGAGCTCAGCAAGGTCCCTTCCAACCACAGACACAATGCGGCAGCTCCCTCAGGATGGGATCAGACCATGTCCATGCTTTCACCGCTGCAAAAATTTATGGGGGCTTTTTTTTTCTTTTTGTATCCTTCCCAGTTTTCTCCCTGGGTTAAATAAAAGCAGACTCTGCAAATAAGCCTTAGAGAGGGGAAGGAAAAACCCTGCCAGACCGTAATGTCCAGTTGTGGGGAGCCCTTTGGGCAGGTGAGGGATTGGAGCGGGATTCTGTGAGGACAGGGAATTTTTCCCCTTTAGCTCTAAATTGCCTGTTGATGTCTTTTTGGGCTGGTGGAAGATGTTGTCTGAACACAACCGCTGTGCAGGGGGCTGGTTTTCCTTTGCTGGCATCAGTTTGGAGTGGTTGAGAGGACAAGCAAGACAGAATAGATTTTTTTCCCACTTTGTTTTCTTTATATCTAAAACCAAATTATTGGAAAATATGATCCAGAAAAATCTAAGAGTTAAGAACAGGCTTCTTTCCCCCTCTTTCCCAGCTGGTGTAGCTGGTTCAGCTGATACCTGGTACAGCTTTTCTGAGCCTCCAGGGTTTCCACTTTAATAATTTATATCTCCTCTCCCCACCCCTCAGTGAGACTTAACCTTTCTCTGCCCCCGTGGCAGAAACAAGCTCTGGGCTCCCAGAGCATCACCTCAGCCTTGGGACCGGGACCGGGGCGAATAAAAGTGCTGAGTTGCGGTGGGAGGTTGCGGGGTCCCTCTCTGCCCGTCCCAGCGGCCCCAAATCCCTGGGCTTTCGGGGAAGCCCGTCCCCATGTGTGAAGTCACGCGGCAGGCTTAAGTCCTGCTGATCCTTCACTTTGGCAGAGAAGGGAAAGTTTCAGTGTTTTTGAAGCACAAAGTGATGGTTTCTGAAAGGAGGCTGATGAAGGATGGGGATGGCCCCCGGGAGCAGCAACTTTTGGAGCTGACTCTTGGCTTCGCTGCCCTGTCACTGCATTTTAAGGCTGTTGCCTTCAATTCTCCCACTCCACTTGTCCTGCAGCAATGCATCTTTGCTTCAACAGTTTTCAGCATTTTTTTTCACCAGCAACTCAAAAACCCCATTAATTTCTGATAATTGTGGTTGGCTGCAGAAGTGTAACCAGGGGGGCTCTCCAGGGCATGGGGTGTCACGCTTGGGTGTTACCTTTGGATCACTAAGCTTCTTCATTTAAGTTTATCTATCTATAACTGGCAGGCTTTGGGGAAGATTTCTTGTGGTGTTTTGTTCTTGGTTTTTTTATTTTAAAGGAAACCATAATTTTTCAGGTAGTAGAATTTTTATCCCTGTGGTGGGATTTTTCTATTCCTCTACCTGGCTGCATGTTGAGCGTAGACACATAAGGGGAAAAGGATGAAAAATTGTTGTCTTTGGCTTTAATTAGCAAGTTAAGTCTTTTTTTTTTCTTCAAGGTGAACAAAGTGCATCACTTGCACTATTGACTCTTGCTAGTGTTTTTTCCCCCTTTTCTACTCTCACACCATTTGATCATTTTATTGAAGTGCAGGCTGAGAAATCAAGCAGTTAGACAGAATGTCAGTGTTTTTATTGTACTCTGAAGCCCTGCTCTCATTCTTGGGGAGGAAAAAACTTAAGCCCAAATATCTTCTAGCCGGCCAGATGTGGGAAGCATAGAGGGAGCACCCGCTGCTTTTTGCATAAAACACCTAAATCTCATGGAGTTGGGAAAAGATGTGTCCCGTGACTGCTCTGACAATGCTGGGATAACAAACAGAGGGTTCTGCCTCTCCCAATGCACCTATTTGCATATGCACCCTCACCCCGAGGCATGCCTCACCATCTGATGGTGCTGTCTTGGTTGCAGGATTGCTTCTCCATGGCCAATGTCTCCTGGTATGGAGGGGCGAGCATCCGCGCCCAGCGCTGGCCGCTCAACAGCGCCGAGAGCCGCACACAGCCCTTCGTCAGCGGTGACTTAGGCAAAAACCCCACTGGCTACGGGCCTGTTCTGGAGAGATACTTTTTAGGCTCAACAGGTAATCACATCCTTCCCTGGCCAATCTCCCCTTGCTTTAATCTTTGTGTTTCTCCATCCCTCTGCTCATCTGTAAAGCAACTAGTTTAAGAGCAGGGTAGGTTATTAGATTTATTCCATACCATAACTGTCATGCTCACTATAAACTGGAGACAGCCCTCCTTCCTCAATGGCTTTCACTCCAGGAGGATATCACCCATCCTTCTACTTCTGAGGCCTACTCCTCTGCTGTTTGTGACCATCATGTTGTCTGAGTGTAACTCTGTGTACTTTATATTAATACTGTTATTAATATTGGGGTTTATTATTATTGTTATTATGATTTTATTAAATCTGGTTTTATTTCAACTCATGGGTCTTATTTCCTTTGCCCGATTCCCCTCCCTGGGTGAGGAGGAGTCATCGGGTGATAGAACAACGGTGTACATGACAGCAATGGGGTTGGCCTAAGTCACCCCAGGGAAATCCCCCAGTCTTGGTGTGGCTTTTTTCTTTTTTTTTTTTTTAAGCAGAGATCTGTGTCCATTGCCACATCTTCCAGCTCCTCTCGAGTGGCTTCACCCTGAGCTCACAGGTCTCTGGCACTGCTGTGGGATGCTGGATACAGGCATGAGTTTAGTGCTGTTGCCATTTTTGGGTGGATATTTGGACTATTTCCCCAAATTAATCAACTGATCTGCAACTGCCCTGCACTGGTGAAGCTGGAGATGCTGCCTAAGCTGAATGCAGAGGAAAAAAAAGGCAAGAAATTGAGCAAATCCAGCCCCTGAAAGGCATCTTGGAGGTTAAAAGGGATTAGTGGAAGTAGGGAGTGAGGATTTGCTTGTGTGGCTGAATCTGCAGCTGGGATCAATCTGGGAGGTCCCAGTACCAGTTGGACTCTGCTCCTCATGTCCCTGTGCCTGTGGCCACCAGTGCAAGAACCAAAAGGAGCCAGGCGCTTGCTAAGACATAGTATTCCTCTTCTCTCCCCAAAGGCGTGACGGTGACAGTGGCACCTGATGTCCCCCTCTTCCTCTCGCTGGAGAGCAACAGCCATTTCTGCCTGGAGACGCCAGCGGGTAGAGCCGCCGTGCCCCTGCGCTACCTCCTCTGTGTCAGCCCCGATGTCATGGCCGCCCACCGGCACGTGGGCAGCCAGCTTGGCGGGCAGGCACGGGCAATGCCAGACACAGCCCTCCTGGGGTAAGACGCTCCTTCCCTCCCAGCTTCGGGGCTGCTTTCCAAGCCCTAACCCCCCAGCAGGGAAAATATTTCCATTCGCTGCTTTTTCCCAACCACTCTGGGGTTCGCTGCCCTTTGCTTTGCCATTGCCACGCTCTTGGCATGGTCACTGCCTGGAGCATCTCGTGTCGACACAAGGTTTGAACCCACCCCTCATCTCTTTCCCCCATGCAGGTTGCCGATCTGGCGGTACATCGGCCCAGCGGGTTCGGCAGCCAAAATAAAGCGAGGTTTGAGGGCGCTGAGCAAGAGGTTGAAGCGGCATCATCTTCAGGAGGGTGTCCTGGCCCTGGGGGAGCACTGCACCGCCGCCCTCGCTGCCACAGTATGTCCCGTCCTGCTGGCCTTCGGGCTTGGAAGGCGAATGGAGAGCTGCCATTGGCACCATGAAATCCCTACATGTAAAATGCAAACGCACCCATTTTGTGGGGTGGGGTCCATGTTGGTGCGCCAGAGCTTCCCCTCCCTGAGAAGAGATGCTCGGTTTGGGGTTTCATCCCCAAAATGGGTGGGGAAAAAATGGGTTTTAATGCTTCTACAGAACCTTTTTCTGCCTTTCCATCCCCACAGGACAACATACCCTGGGAGTGGAGGAAGAGGCGTGAGTCGCCCCACAACTGGGACCCCTCCTTGATAGCACCGCTGCGCCTCTCCATCGCCCTGTCCCCCTACACCAGCATCGCCTCCCCGCTTTTCCTGCGCTCACTGCGGGATGCCGAGGCAGCGAGCTACTGGCTGAGCCTGCCACCCCGCTTTGGGGGCTGCTCGGTACGGGACCTTCCTCCAATCCCCAAACCTGCTGCTTGACCTAAAACCAAAGTTAAAGCTGAAAAAATACCCACAGAGGGCAACAACCTGCTCCTCCTGTGCTGGGGGCAAAGTGGTGCTCAGGGAGCAGCATTTCTCCTCTTTCGTAAGGAAACAGCTTTCAAATTTCAACTCCCAAAAGGTATTTTTAAAAGTTGCCAGCATTCAGGAAATACCCCCAATTCCTTTTTTTGCAGTCATTTTGATGATATGCCACTTTGCTATTACACACAGAATCACACAGAGAATCGCTTGGTTGGAAAAGCCCTCTGAGATCATCATGTCCAACCGTTCCTGTCTACCCCCTAAACCATATCCTTAAGTACCTCGTCTACCCGCTCTTTAAACACATCCAGGGATGGGGACTCCACCACCTCCCTGGGCAGCCTGTGCCAGCTTCTGACGACCCTCTCAGGAAAGAACTTCCTCCTTATCTCTAACCTGAACCTCCCTTGGCACAGCTTGGTGCCGTTTCCCCTTGTTCTATCCCCCATCACCTGGGAGAAGAGACCAGCACCCACCTCTCTCCAAGCTCCCTTGAGGCAGTTGGAGGTGGTGATGAGGTCTCCCCTCAGCCTTCTCTTCTCCAGGCTAAACAAGCCCAGTTCCCTCAGCCGCTCCTCATCAGGCTTGTTCTCCAGAGCCCTCCCCATCCTTGTGGCTCTTCTCTGAACACGCTCCAGAATCTCCACATCCTTCTTCTAGTGAGGGGCCCAGAACTGAACACAGCACTCGAGGTGCGGCCTCACCAGTGCCGAGTACAGGGGGATGATCACCTCCCTGGCCCTGCTGGTCACACTGTTTTTAATACAGGCCAAGAATTTTCTCGCAGAATTTTCTGGGGGCGGAAGATGCGAGGAGTTTTGCACCTTTAGGCATTGCACCGCAATGCTGCCAAGTGCGGGAGGGCAAGACAGGCATCCTCCAGCCTTGTCTATCTATCATTAGCAGGATATTTTATAAGTCTGACCAAAATCTCTGTCCTCTGCCGCAGGTCCCAATGCTGACTACGTGGAAGGGGCAGCTTTGTGCCCGTCTGAACGTCACCAGCGAAGCAGCACTAAGCTGGTACCTGGCCCGTGCCCGGCGTCTGCGGCAGGCTCTGGGGGCCACGTACGTGGTCTTTGAGGGTGCAGAGGGCGATGCCTTCCTGGAGCAAGGTGTCCCACCTCCTGCTGAGCTGGCGGGCGACCGATACACCGGGACGCTGGCAGCGGCACTGGCGACACTGGGAAATGGCACCATCATCAGCGCTGGTGCCAGGTGGGTACTGAGAAGATGCTTTGTTGGAGCATGAGGTGCTTGGGAGAGAGTCAAAGTGATGCTTTAAATACATCCTTGGCATGCTGAGGCATCGAGTGGCACCAGGGAAGCAGCGTGGAGGTGGTCGAAGGCAACACGTATGGAATGGTCCCTCTTGTATTTCCTCTTCCTCTGTCTTTTGGAACATTTTAATTATTTTTTTTTTAACATCTCAGCACATAAAAATGCTTAAGTGCATTAATGCCTGATGCAATAAAAATGCACCTTGTCACTTAAGGCCATTCAAGCTTCAAGTCGCTGCCTCTTCTGCAGGAGGGAAAGGGTGAATCACTGGACTCTTGGCCAAATCCTTCTGTTGGTAATTGCAACCCATTTGCGGCGTCAAACGACAGCAGTTTTCTGACTTTTCATGCTTGCAGAGCCCGCACCAGGGTTAATTTATTAATTAGCAATTGTAAACATGCCTCAAACCCCTTTGGTTAAAGGCACCAAAACCTACTCCTTTTCTTTTTTCCTCATTATTCTTACATTTGGCAAATGCAAAGGGATATGCAGACTGTTTGCAAAATGACTTATTTCGTGTTGTGGATGAGGCAATGGTGGTAAATTGCATGAAAAGGCAACTTCAAAATAGTTCAGAGAAAAAGCTATATTTCACGTGCTGAGGTGGTGACAGGCTCTTTACTCAGCCATCTGCAAAACCAGAGTGGTAGAAATAGCCCTTTTTCTAACCATTTTTCAGTCCATCCAGGATCCTACCATTCCTGGTGGGCAGTTTCCATGCCAGAAGTGTTTCATAAAACACTGCATCAGCCTTACCACCTCCTGCGATGAAAAAGTGTCCCTGGGAGACCTTTGGGGAATCAGCAAATGGTGCAAGGTTGGAGAAGGAACCAAACTCTAGGAGCAAGCAGACTCAGACCAAAAACCCCTTCCTTGTTTAGATAAGCTCCAGACCATTTTTTTTCAAGCCATCATGAAGGTTTAGATTTGACCCTTTTTCACCACCAGAAACACTGTCTCCAGCACTGGGCTGCTTGATGACATGACCCCCTGCTTCCCCAAGTAAACCCAAGACATAGAAAAACCAACCAACCAACCAACCAACCAATCCCCAGACCATTAGGGGAAATAATGTTTTCCTCTGGCAGATAAACCACTGTCAGGAATCGCAGTCACTCAGTGTGAAACACATGAGCGCAAATGAAAGCCAGCAGAAATCCTCCGTGTAGGACTTGCCCCTTGAGCATGCATCCATGTCACGAGGAGGTTTGTGTTTTGGGTTTGGGGAACGACGTGGACCCAGGGCTGAGGGTGCTGCTGGGATCCCCCAGTTGCTATCATGGGTGTGGGCTTTTTTCCGAGCTTTTTCCCACCACAGTTGGTGTTGCCATATGAAAAATAGCAAGAATGTGGCCACAATCCAGAGCGTGGCTGTGCTGCCATCAAGGTGGGCCGCCAAACTGTGGTCCTCATGAGATCAAGGCAGGAGGAGGAAAGCTTGGAGCAGGGGATTTGGAGAAAAGGAGGAGGATTGCCGAACTTGGCACGGCAGGAGCAGTGGTTGGGAGTGGTATTGGGGAGCACTGATTTCCTCCAACAAAGATGTCAAGAAACCCCTATCTGACTACAGTGATGGCCAAGACAGCCAGGCACTGTAGAGTTTTGGCTCCTGCGAGTCATCTAAAGACATTGGGTTGTGCTTGTTTCCCCCAGATCCAGCCATCTACCGCTCTTTGTCCAGATGAGCCCGCTGCGCTCAGACTGGAGCCATGAGGGGCTGAAGGGGGTGATTCCCTCTGTGCTGCACTACAGCCTCTTGGGCTACAACTTCTTCATCCCTGACGCAGTAGGTAATAATTTATTTTCTCCTTTCCCTCCCCCCCTACTTCTGGCTTTTCTGCAGAGTTTTTTGCAGTGGTTGTTCAGGTAAGAGGAGCAGGGGAGGTATGTTTGGCACCATCTTAGGTGCACTATATGAAGGTTTGAAGCACTTTGTTTCTGGTACCCAATTTTCTGCCATGCTGACTTGATTGGGTTGAATGTTACTAGGGAATTGACTGAGGAATGGAAAACAAAAAACACATGGTATAAATTTTAACAGGCAGCCCCAGAAGCAGCCAGGTCCCTGGGGATGCCCTTCGCAGAGTTTTGTGACCGCAGGCAGAGGGTAGCCTGTTGTCTCTTGCAGATTTGCTTGAGCTAAAACCCACCCAGCAAAAGCAAACAGGGAGCCTACGGCTGGGAAACAGCATGCCCAGGCTCCTGGCTGGAAAATAGATGTGCCTGAAACACCAGCAGTCCTGCTCCAAGTTTGCATTTCTGTTGCGAAGCACAATGGCTTGAGAAATCCTTAAATAAAGACATCACAAAAGTCGAGAAACAATCCTTTAATGGGGACCAAGCAGCTCGGTTTTCCCCTCTCCTTGGAGGTGACTAGGTTATTTCTGTTTAAAACATGCCCCAAACACGCAGAGGCTTCACATGATGTTTCAAACCCAGAGCACGGAGCTCCAAAGACAACCCTTAAAAAGGGGGTTGTTGAGCAATTATTTTTTAATTTGGCCTCTATTTTTAGCCGGTTTTCTTTAGTAAACAAGGCTCAGGCAATCACAGCGTGCCAGTTCTCTCCTCAAAGGGATGCTGAACCCGTTGGCTTATTTCAGCCAAGATGGACGAGAGCATAACCCTGCATGGAGTGGGCCGTGGCATGTGGCAATTACTGTCTGGGCCAGTGGTCCCTCGGGTCATGTCACCACAGCTTGGGAGCTGCAACCATGCACAGGGGCTTCTCAGGATGGGAAAAGCCTCTGGAGGAGATGGGCCTTTGGGTGAAGCCTCAGCATTGAGGGGTTTTGTGCCATTTCTAGGGGAAAATGGGCCAGATTTGGAGCGATGGCTCCCAGCGACACTCCAGCCCCAAGGCCTTCACTTCCCTGTCCCATCTCGTCCTGTCCTTCCAAGCCCATCTATGATGTTTCAGAGCGGAACTGGAACCCCCTTCAGCTGCATGTTTCTAATTAATTAGTTACCAATACTCTGCTTCTGCACTGCTTTTGTCTACAAGTTTGAAGAGATCCAAATTATAGCGGTATTTTCCTGTGATGCTTCATCTTTGCACATCAAAGCAGCAGGGAAGCTCGGCATTTTCCCAACACTTCCTTTTGCAGTAGAGAAATCCCTTTTAGCCTTGTTCTGCTAAAATTGAGAAGCTCCTGAGACATCACCACCCAGCGTGTCTGGTCCTAAAATGGCCAGAGGTGGATGTTGGACTGACATTTGCTGATGGTGCTCAAGACAGACACACATGGATGGGGAGAATTCAGCTCCTTTTACAATGGGACACCATGCCCTGCCCACAGGGAAAGCAGGTCCTTTGGGGCTCATCCTGCAATGAGGTGCCCCAAAACAGCTTTACTCATCTCCTTGTCCCCGGCAGGAGGGAGCCTGGACAGTGATGCCCCGAGGGACTTGGAGCTGTACGTGCGGTGGCTGCAGATCGTGACGTTCCTCCCCGTGATGGCCTTCAGCACGCCGCCCTGGCTCTGCTGTGATGCCTGGGTACGTACCCCCATGTCCCGCAGAGGGGTAGACAGTGTCCCTCATGTGACAAACACCCCCAAAGGCCATCAAGGTCCTTACTGGGGAAAGCTGAGGCTAAAAATACTTGTCCTGTTCTTGCTCCCTGCAAAATCCTGCTCCCTGCCCCAGCAGCCAGGTCACCATACACTCTCAGCAGAATTTTTGCTGCAAAATTCATGAGGTTTTGTGACTTTATACTTTGTGCAACCACAGGGTCGGTATCCACAATGCCTGTACAAATGACAGCCATCGAAATGTGCCTCTTTCCTTCCTTTTTGCTGCTGGAGTTGGTTAATTCTAGTTTGGTCAAGTAGTTAATACCTACAGTAGAGTGAAGCCTGCAGATTCACATTCAAGGTCTTTTTGAACAGCTGGAGTCATTTTCCCAGGGATGTCACCTTTAGGGCAACAAAAAGGGAGAGCAATTCTTTAAGTCGGGAGCACAGGGTGGAAATGTCATTAAATCTCTTTGTCAGCGACAAAAGAGTTCATTGCTTCGGTCAAAGACATCAACACCCCGGCAGATACCATCTGTCAGCTGCTGTCCTCAGCTTTTGCATCTAAATGGGAATAAATCTACTGTGTCCACCCTGTTTGCACCTCATTAGCTGCCATAACTTGATCAGGACGTTGCAATTTGGTAATCTCTCCTTCCAGGGGAATGTATTTTTTTTTCCTATTTTTTTCTGCTTGCCCTGTTGTTCATTGAATGAAGGACTTGTCATGGGTTCCTTTTTCTTCCCCTACCCTGCAGGTCCTGAATCTTACCCGGCAATGCATACAGAGGCACCGGGACTTTGTGGTGCCACTCATCCTAAAATACAGCGAGGAATGGCTTCATTTGGGCTACCCTATCTTCCGGCCAGCATGGTGGCTCAGCCCCACGGATCCAACTGCTTTTACCATTGAGGATGAATTTCTCATTGGAGATGAGGTAGGAAGCTCTTAATCCAATTGCTTGGAGCTACAGCCCGCAATAACCCCAACATGCAGCTCCCTGAGCCTCTCCAGGAGCTCCTCTAGCCACATTTTGGGGGTTTTCCATCCTCCTCAAATGCAACCCAGAACAGATGGGGAGCATCAGAGAGCACAGACCCTGGGGCCCAAAGTCATGCTCTCAGTTGAGCTTGCCCATCCATAGATTGCCTATGGGATTTACTATCTTTATTTTATAGTTGACTCCCTATATTTTACCCCACCAGCAGCTCTAGTGAGGATTTATTCAGCCCATATGAATATTGTGAATGACCCCATCAGACTTAAGCCCATCAAACGTGTAAGGCCACAGCAAGTGAGGCTTGTGGTTTGCTTGGCTCAGCTAGCCGTATGTCCTGGCTAATCCTCCATGTGCTAAATGTCTTTTTTTTTTTTCCTCTCACTGCAGGTTCTGGTTGCCCCAATAACAGAAAAAGGGCAAATGTGGAGAGATATTTACCTGCCTGGAGAAGGGCACCTATGGATGGATACCAATACTGCCCGCGTGTTTGACGGAGGCACCATCCTCAGGAATTACTCCGCCAGCCTTGCAGAGGTGCCGGTTTTCGTAAAGACCTCCTAAATTCACAGACTGCTGCAGCTTTTGGACAGTTGACTTCTTTCAGAGCAGCACTGGCCAAATGTGCCCCACTCTTCCTTGAGACTCTTTCAGCCTATTTGCACTTTTCCAAAAACCTGTTTTGTTTTGTTGGTTTTGGGTTTGTTTTTTTTTTTAATTCCAGCAGAAATTGTTTGAATCTTTTATTATTCGCTGTTATTCTAAAACAGTGGAAGTACAGCTTTGGCACAAACATACAGCCAGGCCCAGTAATAACCCATATCTTTCCAGTGATTTTCCCAGTGGAATGTTCATGTGTGTGTGTTTAGGGTGGGCACATCCAGCCTTTCCAGGTCCCTGGCACCATGCTCAAAATGCCGCCTGGTCCAGAGAGTGGGTTTTCCAGAATAGGAGAGAAACAAACATCAATACCAGATGGATTGTTTTGCTTTTAAAGAAAAAAAGTATCTAAATGGAAAACTAAATATGATAGCTCTGTTCATGTGCATGGACATCACAGATGCTAAGCACTCCCAGCTTCTCCCATCTGATGCTGTGTGTACAAGCTCCCAGGAGAGTCTTTGGTAGCAAGAGCCCAACTTTGAGGATACTTGGAAAACTGGGTGACTTCCGAGTCTGTTTGAAGCAGGTTTCTGTGGAAGAAAAATAAACTTGATCAAGCAAAGAAGTGGATCTAACAGAGCATGATGTGAACAGACAGGATGATTGCCCTCCTGGGAATAAAAGCTCCAGAGCTCAGCATGCCATACCCAACCTTCACACTGACCTCTTGTGTACCCCAGACAGTGCTTTTCACCATTTCTTCAATTTTATGGGTTTATTTTCCAATTATTTCTTGCAGTGCAAGAGGGATCCGATGGGACCAGCCTTCTTCCATTCAGCAGAAAACGTAGCCATAGGCAAAACAGATGTCCCACGTGCTGAATATGCATTTAAGGAGATTATTAGCTACCCTGATAACCCAGGTTAGGGGCATAAACCTGTACTTCAAGGGTCTGACTTCAAAGACTGGCATTTGTCAGCAGGGACTAGGTGATAGGTGGTAGATGGGTTCAGTTAAGTGTTAAGTGCAGGGAAGCAGAAGGCTTTGCCTGTTGGAGAATGGGCTGTTTGGTGCTGCCAGGCAAGACAACTCACAGAGTCTATTTGGGGAAGGGGCTCACAACCACCACCCCCCACAAAGGCTACTGCCCAGTAGGCCAGGAGTTACCTAAGTCCTCAAGGGACTGGACTGTATAAAAGGCACTGACTCAGGGAGCCATGTATGTGCCCACTACCAGAGGATCACCACATCCGTCACTGTCATCATGGGGTCGTTGCGATATCTTTTATCTTTCCTGTCTTTTCTCTTCTTTTCTTTCTTCTTGTAAAGGTTACCAATAAGAACCCACATTGCTGATGTGTTGTATTTTTCCAGCCTCAAGTTGGAATACTTTTCCAATTCAAGTACTTTATAAATAAAACGTTTATTTAATCGTTTGGTGGTGTTTCACCTCAATTTAGCCCAAGGGGATTTGCAGAACCTTAGTCGCTTTGCACGCTGCTTTGTCAGTGACTTTGGAGGGGGAAGTGGTAATAAGGGAACAATCAGATGAAACTCGTTCCCAAATTGGTGTAGAAAATATGGATGTAAATTCTGGGGAAAAAGAAACAGCGCTGTGTGCCACGTTGAGGAATCAATGCGAAAGCACCGACTCAGACTCCTCCTGAGGGTGAGTCAGGACACCCAGTTAAAATTCAGGAGCCTAGTAGCTGACCCTTAATTAAAACTGAGGTGAGAGGTAGGGAGGATAAAGGCAAAGGTCCCCTGTGCACTGTTTCTGGAGTAACTGGTGCGCAGGAGGAGGCACTGAAATCCGAGATGCCAAAGATACCGACTGTGGCCGTCTCCCTGGTGTTGCAACGCTTGGTACAGGAGAAACTGAAGTTGAGGTTGCTAAAGTTGCTTCAGAGGCAGAACGAAAGATAACCCTACGTGTGCATAATGAACAACTGAAAGCTGAAAATCCGTTTTTGAGAGCTGAATTGGATTCTGGAAGAGGGAAAAGAGCAGAAAGCTACGAGAAAAATTGACCTTGTTATTATCAAATGCTCTGACTCCCTCTCCCACTCGAGTCAGGAGTTGAGTTGTGTGCTGACCCTGATCCTTGGGATGGCCGGTGGATCCCAGCCACCTTAGACCCCTCGTGCGGGGAATGCCTGGTGTTTTCAAAACACACATACAGCCCCTCGAAGAACGAATCCTGAGAGCCACAGCACACCGTCATCAAATCCTGGGCAGCAGCGCTGCACAGCCCAGACATGAAATGTGGTGGGCAGACCCGGCGGTGGCTCCAGCAGGAGCAGGGGTTGCCAGTGAGCTCCCGGTGGGACTTGCCACCACAGGACCTTCCCTGGAATCCTGAGTCCTTCCCACCCTTTTGCTTTCCAAAAGCAAAGCAAAACCTTAACCCTGCCGCGTCTTTGCGAAGGGCAAAAACTGGAAGCTATGGTTTGGGGATTGGGCTACCCAACCCGCTTAGAAAGCTACAAAACCCACACTAGGTGGGCTGTCCTGACATTCTGACCTTTTCCTATTTTACTCTGTTTCTTTTTTATCTAAGAGAAGGAAAATTATGTGGGACCTATGTTAATCTTAACTGTGTTGATAATCGCGTGTGTTGTTTAATCTTGGCTTTTGTCTCTTTATGTTTAAATAGAGAAAGATGTTTTGAACATCTAATATTGACTCGTTGCCTTGAGGTTTAAGTTACTTGTGTTATTGTAAAATACTGTACTGAAAGTTTATGTTTTTCCTCCTCTTTACTGCTCTTGGACTTGAGGAGAGAAATCCCCAAACTTAGCATGGGAGCTGATTCATGGTTTTGTGCATGTTTGGAGTCACACTGACCAAGGGGTTAGTAAGCCCAGGTGAACCCCATGTTTGTATTACTACCCTGAGTAATTGTTTGCATTGTTAGTCTAATTCTTTTTATTCTTTTATATGGTATAATAGAGCATGATGCTTTAGAAAACCCTTCTCTCTGCCGTTGCTCTCCTTAGAAAGGGATGAGGAAATGAGCCTCTGAACCTTGTCTGGGAATTAGTTCAAGGGTTCATGCGCATTTGGGATCATACTAAGGTGGTTGTGGTTAAATTCTCAAGTCTTCAGAAGAAGGTATTGGCTTTTCTATTATTAATCTTAATTTCTCCAAGCTGTTAGAAAACAAGTTAATTGTGATAATTGAAACCTGTTCGGCCAACTGTACATGGGGCAGAAGGAGAGCTCCATTTGAAATTCAGTATAACAAT
>NW_010194316.1:5123-24519 GCF_000695765.1 Mesitornis unicolor | reverse complement strand
TAATATATAATATAAAATATAAAATACCTTGCTCTATTTCCCTGGTAGTCTCTTTCTGAACCACTCAGTACTCAGTGTACTCTTCCAGTGAGTGGGAGATGGAAATCTGTTTCCCACTTGCCTAGGAGTATTTCATCTTCCCAACACTAAGTGCCCTAAAAAGCTGCCAGAAGAAGAAGTGGGTGGAGAAATGTACACAGAACAATTCAAGTATCTTTTTCTTGTGCAGCATTAAGTAAAATGGGAAAAAGAGAATGTGTTGGATATAAATTACTAAACTTATTTGATGTGGTAAATTAGCCTGAATATTAAATACTGCACTACGAAGTTCTTCATTGAGAAAGAAAGGCAGTGAAACAGCTGTATAATTTTCAAGCTTAAGCTCTTCTCATTATTCTGCAGCTACTTTTTTCTTTGTAATATTATCACACAGTGAGCCATAAAAATTGTAAGTATTGTGCATTGTTCTAGAAATTTTTCCCAGACCCTCACAGCAGTAGAAGGAGATGAGAACTCTACATGCCTATTTCTTGCCTATGAAGATTAAACAATTAAGGCCATTATTCACGGTTATCTGCTCTGCATTCTGAGCACTGGTCATTTGGTAGTATTTACACACCCAAAGGACTGATCATGACTTGTGTGCCAAGTAGGGTTCTGTAACTATCCTTGAATCCAGTTGTTTTCACAGTGCTTCTGTTCATAATGGATCACTCAGAAAAGAACAGGCAATGACTTATACTGTTCATAGGGGAATTCAAATACAAATAGATTTGGCTACCTGCTGACTCAATTTGAAAATCTCCCAAAGAACACTGTAATGGTGAGGAAGAATTAAGAGACAGGACTGAAAAATCCCTCAGAAAAGTGAGAGGTAGAAATTAGTGCTTTTATAGCAGCAAAAACTCTGTTATTGTCCGTGCCAGGAGTTTAGCCTATAAAATGTTTCCTTGAAGAAAATAAGTGCTTTAATTACCAATAATGCCTATAGAGTTTTCCTCACTGCTTCTACTAGCAAGGGAAAAATCCACATCAGAATTTGCTACTCAGATTTACCCTAGTGTGAAATAACTTAATGCTGCAGAACTTGCAGATATAATAGCAGCCCTCGCAGAAATTTTGTTCTTAAAAATGTTGCATACATTTTCAAAGATTTCTTTGTTCGTATGGTCACAAAGATGACAGTTAACCATTTCCTTTGATTAGGCTGCAAAGCGTTTAAGAACTAGAAGACCTGGAACTGAAGGTTGTGAGAATATTATAAGGTCAAATATGGATACCACGAAAATAATTTCTATAATGCTGATTTCTTTAGCCTTCAAAAGTGATATGGGTTAATCTAGTAGAGCAATTGTTTCCATATTTGCAGTATTTTGATCCTAGATTACAATAGAAAAGAAGAAAGAAACGTGTTTTTCAAAATAACAGTATCAGAAAGTAACTTTTTAAATAAGCTCTAGTTCTGAGTGCTCTGGAACAGGCATCATTATCTTTTGCAAAATTAGCATTAGTCCTGAAGTTATTATTTTTTTAATGTGCCTACAAAATCAGTGAGAGATTTGACAGCTGTGTGCATGCAAAACTGAAGGTAGATTATATATAGAAGTTGCTTCAAGCAAGTCTTAACACAGTTTTTTGTTCTATGCCTATCAGCATTTTTTCATAATTTTCTGCTGTATTATAATAGTGTCCATTTACTTCATGTCCTTATTAAACAATTCCGTTACCAAAGGTTTCTTCAGTGTGTACTAACAAACCAAGCCTTGAAATAGTCCTTTCCAAAACAATGGAAAAGGAGTCCTGGGGCCTCAGAACTATCTGGATTTTGAGAAGTTATAGCCTTTTCTCCAAAGTGGAACACTATGCACACAAATAACTCATGTATGTTCAGTCAAACATGTCTTACTAAAAAAAGTAATGATTTATCATCATGTCTTCTGGTCTTGAACAACATTTGAGTTTATACAAGCAGTAGAAAGGATCAGACAGGTTTCTAAGTTTTCTTCATTCTCCTAAATGATATAGAATAACACAAGGTCATTATGGGAAGTGGAATAAACTTATCAGTTTTATGAGTTACTTTGTATGGATTGCAGTGTACAGTTTACTAAAGTACACCCATGTATGAATGCACCAGAATACATTGACCAAGTGTTCTGGCAAAATGCTTACTTAGGAACACTGTGGTCCTTATACCACATGGGAAGCTGTATTAGGTTTATGTGACACATTGGGGGCATCATATTGCTTTACTTCAAGATATAGACAAGAAGTAGATTGTTTCTTGGTGTCTCAGAGAGCATACACTTGAGCAGGACCCTGCCAATCTTCTCTCCTCTTCTGTTCCCAATGAGGAATGTGACTATGTTGCTAGAGCTCCAGCTTGAATACGGCTGGAACATTTCCCAGACAAGAGGGAGAGAATGTCATAGCCAAAATTATGAGCTGCCTGGCAGACACAAAAATAATTGTCCACAAGTGTATACATGTAGGGTCTTTGCTAGGTCCAGATTTTGTCTTGCTCATTTATATAAATGCCAAGTCTATGGCCAGATAGTGTTGGTATCTGTCGGGTATTCCCCCATCCTATTTAAAGTGCCATCTGCTATTTCATATATCTGCCAAGTAAATTGATTAAGTCTGCTGTTTTCCATTTTATGTCACTTTTTTAATAATGTAATGAATGTTTGCTGAATGATAGTTGCACAGACAACAGCTGTAAAATTCACGGTCACACATTCCTGTCCTTTCCTTATTTATCTTATGAGTGCCAGAACTCTGGACATACCTTTCACCTCTCAAATATTTATTTCTCATAATGATTCCTTCTAATGTCCCAACATATCATAGTGCTTCATTTCCTGATTCATGTAACTAACTACATGAGGCTGAGCATGCATGTATCCATGCATTTTTAAACTACACAGGCAGCAAGTACGAAAGTATAACAAGCTTTAAATACAGAAAAGAATAATCTGGCAGAGGTCCCGAGTCTCACATATCATTTGAAGAAGCTCATCCTTTCACAGTCACAACAGTAAAGATAGGAAATGAATAGTCCTTCCTCACACCTCATCTGAAGATGCTTATATCTGTGACATAAATGAAGTATAAAAATAATCTTTCGAAGGGACATCTCATGTGTAATTTTTCATAATATGTAACTCAATTTCATTGTAGCTGTGAATACTTATGATGGTTGCATGATATATACTTCACATATTTATTGTAACTATTTTTCCACTGAAATCTGGTATCAGATCTCTGCAATGGGATAGCACAGTGTAATCAGAACTAATCATATCTTTCCCATCAGAACTGTCCATCCCAATGTTCCTAAGAGTGTATAAAAAGCCACTTAATCACTAGCTGTAATATGTTTGTTGGCAATTTCATTTTTTGTTTCACCTTGAGACCTACAGTAAGGTCAACCCTCATGAGTACATTGTATACTCTGCTATAATAACTAGGATCCTACCTTGAATATTTTTTACTTCCTTACATATAAGGTCAGTGTGAACTGTAAATATGTCTGTTGTTGAACCCATACTTTTGATTTTGGCCTTGTTTTCTGACAGTTCTAGTAACATGAAATAAGAACCTAACTTTTAGGATTTAGTAGCTAAAGTAGACTTAGGTAAGACTAAGTCACTAAATTCAAAACTGTAGGAATGAAAAATGATGGTCACATTCTGCTTAGCCTTGGAGGTTTCACAGATCCATGAAAGATCCTCTTTACACATACAGGATTTTGAAGGGTTCAGGGGACGATCAACAAGTTAAGTATGGTTGTTATCTAGCTATTAAGGGTTCTCCACAGTTTTACCTAGTGAGCTTTAATCTAGTGGCTCTTCCCAGAGCAAGCCTTGTGCACTTCAAGTGCTTCACTGCTTTGTGTTGGCACATAGATGGAGGAAGATGCATTTGGTCAGACTACCTGAATTCGTGTTCCCCTTTTCACCTCTTTGTGAATTGTCCCATTAGGCTGGAAACTACCTGTGAAAGAGAAGCTCTTGTTGAAAGCAAAGAAAGGATAATGAATTTCACTAGTTAGGCTGGTTTCAGTGCTACATGTATGAAACAAATGCTGAAAAATACCACAACAGTCCTAGGAGTAGGCACACTCTCCAGAACAGGAAAAATGTCGAGCTACAAATCATAATCCTTCTCCTCCAGCCCCTTTCCCTATGTCCCTGTCTTTCCAAGGAGGCACATGCTGGCAGCAGGTGAGAGGGAACAAATTCCACCACAAAGCAACCATAAGACATTGAGCACTGGTGTAAAAGCTGCAGAAAACACTGACTTTATATCTCATTTGTGGGCAGGCAATCTAAAAATTGGGCTCTACATGTGAGACCTTTACTCTGCTTTTGATGAAAAGGCTACATTTTTACCTCCAGGAGGGTGCTGCAAAGTATCGAAAATTTTTTCCATGTAGTGCAGTGAGAGAATGAGGTTCAATGACTTGCATTTGGATTTTCTTTTTAAGCAGTGCTCAGTGACAGCTATGAATGGTTGCGCACTGCAGGTCTCTTCTCACTGTGTTTGTTTTCAGCTTTTTTCTAAGGTACGTGGCTCCCCTTTGGGTTCTACCAGAAGATCGACCAGGGAACTAAATGCCTAACTTTGAACTCCGCATATTTGAATCTGGCACTTTTCCTTTGAGCATTCCTCTTATGAGGGATGCTCGCAAACTGACTCAATGCCCTGAGTTTTCTTTTTTTTCTTTTTTCTCTTTTCTTTTTTTTTTAAATAATAGAGACAATGTATAGTGTCTTGTTAAAGTTACAAGAAAGCAAAATAATAAAGGTGATCCAGCTTTTATCTGTTTTTATTTCTATACACCAAGCACTCAAAAATATTTTGGATGTCAATTTTCAGTGTAAAACAGCTTTTAGACAAGTAAAGAATAATATGAGGCCAGAATTGTTTAGTTTCCAGAGAAAAATTTTATGCATATATAATACTTAATTCTGAACCCTTAAAAAAATTTAAAAATTCAGAGTTGGAACATGGGTCCTGTTTTCCTATTTTGGATAAAGATACCATCAGCCTTCCAAATGTGATTCCCTATGTATATATATCAAGTCACAGAATGGAGTCTTCTGAAGGAAACAGTGACATGTTCTAGTTTTCACTTACTCTGCACTTGAAAACTATATTGAAGTGCTAGCTGAGTTTCTATTTTGCGTAAGATTTTGTTGTTGGAAGTGAGCTCAAATTGAAGATGCATATTAATTTTTCTCAAACTTTGGAAAGACTTGGATCTGAATTCAGTTTATTTTAAATAGTTTATTTCATTAGAAATTAATACCTGTTTGTCAAAAGTATATTTTTCACCTCTCAGTGTTTGTGTTCCCATTGTTCAAATTCAGTTACTTGTTTATTATTAGAATTTTTACACTGAGTACACTGAATAGAACATAATGCCATTTCTGCTTTTGCATGTGAACACAGCTCTTGTTTTTACAGTTATTCTACATATAATACTTAATTTACAAGGTATATTAAAAAGGATAATTTAGTTAGCTCATTTGTCACCATTACAGATATCCTAACCACTAGTTGATCCATTTTAAGAATTCCTAAAGTAAAAAAAAAAAAAGATAAATTATGCAAGATTATTACATAATAATATTCAAGGATACTGGTAATATCCAGCGGGAATTAGCTGTTAAGAAGGCACACAAGGAGAAGACAATGTTGAAGACAGCTGTAGTCAATTCTCAAGATAAAAAGGAAAAAAAAAAAACCAAAACCAAAGAAACAGAGAACAACTCTTTAGTGTATTTTATAAAGAGAACATAGTTTTCTAGTTGTACCATTGTGTCCACAGCGTAATTACAGAATTATATCCAGACTTACTAGATCTATCATTGCCTGTGTTCTTTCTGTAATCTTTCACAGCTGGGGTCTAACATCAATATTCTCCATGCTGTCAAAGACTCTTATTTTTACTCCAGGTTTTCTTAATCTCCTTGTATGATCCTTGAAGTAGTCCCAATGCATGTAAAAATAATTGTCATCACATGTATTTACATTTAAGTTCTCTTTACAAAATTATTGCTACAAAACAAACTAACTTTATCAAATACATTCTAAGAAATATATGTACCTGCCATCCCATCTTACAGCTTCATTTTTACAAAGACATTATTGTCCAGCAAATAAGTTTAGAAGATCATTTCTCGCAGGGAAAGAAAATGGTAGATGTGACATGTACTGCATGGGTGGTGAAGCAAAAGTTATAGGTGTTCATGCTATCTTTCATCTGGTCAATTTTAAAACGGCAAATACTGTCTAATATTTTGCAATCAAAGTTTTCAGAGCTGTGCAACAGTGAAACATGAACAACTTGAAAATTATCCTTTTATATTATTTTGTAAGCTTAAATTGCATAAATAACACCACAGTGTCAGTCACGTTGAACAGAACAGTACCTTTTTCCATTTCCTTCAGTGAAGTCAGAATTTCTCAGCAAGTGTAATACTCAGAGCAGCCTCTGAGTTGAAGTCAAAATGCCATCTTTCAACTTTCTTTGTTTCCTGCACAAAAAAGGATGAATATGATGTTTTTCCTGGGACTGAGGATAAGTGTAACCATTGGTTATATACATGAGGAAAGAGGAAAAAACTGAGGTGGGACACATAATCATTTTTTTATGTAGCTACAGAACTGGAAAAAAAGAAAAGGAAAGCAATTTAAAAAAAAAAAGAAATGTTACAGGGGAAGCAGAAACAGCTGATTAACAAAGTTAGCAAAAAAGTAAATGCTTCTTGTCCACAGTTTTGGTGGGATCAGGATCTGACCGTACAGCTCCTTAACTTCCAGTAGTGTGCACTGATCTCTGTGCCATGGAGGGAGGGCAGGAAGAAAGTCTCCCGTGATTCCTTGATGAAATAGATTCATTCTATAGAAAATGATCCTCGAGAGCAGAAGCTGGTCTCTGCAAGTCCCACTTCCAGAATGTGTACTCTGACAACCAGACTCATTCATTCTTAACCCCAGGCTAACTACAAACATTTACTGTAAATTAACTTTAGAAACCAAGAACTACCGTGTATTTTCCCATTTGTCAAGTGGATTTGATACTGCCCTGAAAAGTGAGTTTGTCAGTCTGTCCTTAGAAGAAAAATTATCTCAGAATGACAGAAAAGCTTTTCTAAAAGGGACACCATCCTCTTACTCACTTGGCATTGGCTGCAGTCAGTACCAGATCAGTGAATAACACCAAGGTCCTAGTTCAGTGGGGTGACTCTGTCTTCCTGTGATGTGAAAGATGTAGAGAGAGCACTGACCATCCTTTTATACTTCACCAGTTTTCAGTTGTTTGTATAATCTACTGTAGAAAGCTCCATTATACTTATGGCTTACAGCTGTGAACATCAAGAGTGAATTAATCTAGTTTTAGTCATTGTACAGTTTGTGGTCTAGTCTGAGGTAGTTTTGTCAACTAGTCCTACACGCAATGGAGAGAGAGGCATCCAATAAGCAAATCATTTAATCTTAAAATAATTATACCTGATAGATAAGATGACTTCCCTGGATGGAGGTGCTTCATTCTCTTTATTTCTCTTGACTACAGAAGAAACAAAGACGAAAATTTCTTCATCTTTCTAAGAGCTAAAGCTAGATGAGTTGATTTTACCACTAGTAACTGAAAAAAGTTTCTCTGGCCCAGATCCTCCTGACAGAATATCAAGTGTACCTATAGCTCTGTACTTTCCTCGACATTATTTCCACCTTATTGGCTGAGCGAGTTATTGTCTCCATTTGGTTGCTATTTTATTTGGATGAAGAATGCTTGTTGGCTCACATCCTGGGTGCCTCGCTCCATTACTGCTGATCAACAGCCTGACATCATGGAATGTTCTAGCAGCAGAAATAATTTTTTTTTCTCTGTTTCCTCTTCTTCTTTTATGTTTTTTTTTTTAAATAATTTTTAAAAAATTATTTGTTTATCTCTAGCGAGTTTCCATCAGGGGATATGGTTGCTTGCTATTATATTTACATTGCCCTTGCAGCAGCTATCATTCCTGCAACAGAAAAGTTCTGCCATAGAATGAATGAAGCTAACTTATTAGCCAGGGATTGGATTGACAGCTGGTAAGCTAACACTTCTTTTTGCTCTTTTAACAGAGTTTCAAGGTTCACAAAGTGAAAGATGTGCATTTTATTGGATCCTGATAAAATATTGTTTTAATACTTCATAATAAAATAAAGAGCAGTAAGAGCAATATGCCTGTTGTAGCTTGAATAGCCTTAAGGGTTGCTTTGCAGGGACTCCTAAAATAGCAAGATGCATTTAACAGAGTGTATCTGGTTCACTGCAGATTCAGTTACCAGTGTTCACCCACTAAGCTCAGTATACAAGGATGCGTATGACTAGTCCTTTCTTTAGGGGATTGGGATTAGATCAAGGAATTGAAGTCATGAGATAATGCAAATTAAAAACCAAACCAAACCAAAACAGAACAAAAAAGAACAAAACACTCTACTCTGGTGAGACCTCACCTGGAGTATTGCATTCAGTTCTGGGGCCCCCAACACAAAAAGGACATTGAAGTGCTGGAGCGGGTCCAGAGGAGGACCTCAAAGATGATCAAAGGGCTGGAGCACCACTCCTATGAAGACAGGCTGAGGGAGTTGGGATTGTTCAGCCTGGAGAAGAGAAGGCTCCAGGGGAACGTTATAGCTACCTTCCAATACCTGAAAGGTGCCTATAAAAAAGCTGAGGAAGAACTGTTCACTACAGCATGTAGCTATTGGATGAGGGATAATGGTTTTAAACTAGAAAAGGGTAGATTTAGATTGGATATTAGGAAAAAGTTCTTCAATATGAGGGTTGTAGATCACTGGAACAGGTTACCCAGAGAAGTGGTGGAAGTTTCATCCCCGGAGATATTCAAGGTCAGGCTTGATGGGGCTCTGAGCAACCTGATCTAGTAACAGTGTCCCTGACTTACTGCAAGGGTGTAGAACTAGATGATCTTTAAAGGTCCCTTCCAAACTAATACATTCTATGATTCTATGATTCTAAATTCACCACCAGCACCAATAAAACCAACAGAAAACTCAGAATGCTGTAACACCTGGTTTTTACTCTTTATTTGTAGAATAATTTGCTACAGAGAAAATAATCTATTTTATTTTCCCTAGTTGTCTCTGTCCTTTTCAGTTTTTCGTTCAAAAATTTAATGAAGTATTTTTAATTTTTAAGATCTCCTAGGAAATATGATGTATCCATACAACTGCAATTGTTTCTTGCTCCTCCTCATTCAACCTTTCAGGAGTCTGGTAAATAAAACAGAGGATCACAAGCACTTTTCTGCATTGCTGTCCATCTCAGAGTCAGAAAAGGGAGCTTGGCTTCAGCATGCTTAGCGTGCTCCCCACATTATCCCAAGAGAAGATAGTTTCTGGTATCATTGCCTTCTTTTATCAACCACAACATAAATATTCCATTGACTGGAAAATAACAGTCTCAAAAAGAGGCAATTTGACAGTACTATTAGCACCTGCTTCCTCACACACAGGAGATCTCACCTTCATTCTAGCTCTGCCACAGGTATCCTCTGAGACTGTGGAAATTCACATT
The DNA here is from genome assembly GCF_000695765.1 of Mesitornis unicolor. Classification (NCBI taxonomy): domain Eukaryota; kingdom Metazoa; phylum Chordata; class Aves; order Mesitornithiformes; family Mesitornithidae; genus Mesitornis; species Mesitornis unicolor. The sequence goes on along the minus strand of NW_010194316.1, from coordinate 14,921 downwards.
TGCTTCAGATTCATGTCTGCAAAATGGGATTAGTGATTTTCTCCCCTATTTTTTTCTGATTTCTCCTGTATTTATTGATTGGAACAGTGTTGATTTTGCTTCATTTTTCACAGTGACGTATGAGCTTAATGTCATGCTCAAAAACATTATTGAAATTCAAGTCATAGGTAAGACAGAGACAAACATCAAGACAGGAAGGCAAGGTGACTACTTTTTTCCATTGGACACAGAATACAGGAGGTGTTTTGTTATGCAGCACTCCATTACCACAAATGGGCAAAGATTTCTCTTTTAACCGTTAACCACTCTGATTGATAACTCCTGTCTTGACCACTGACTGTGGATTAGGTGCAAGCTTCTTTCTCTGATCAATTCTGCTTAGTCATGGCTCCATTTGAAAGGTTTGAGCTTTCAAAATACTTAATTAGATTTCTGAAGCATTATTCTTTTTTGGTTTTCCTTTTTTTTTTTCTTGACTGAAGCTAGTCTCTTTCTGTACTTTTCTATATGTTTTTTTCATATCTTTTTTTTTACTTCAGCTTCTTAAACTTGTTTATTCTTCTGCCCAGCTCTTGATTCCTGGCTTGTGTTCTTAATAACTGCCATGTTTTTCATCTACTGACTTTGGCTCTTGGCTTCCACCTGAAAAATTTGGCACAAGCTCTTGACCTGTGACTTGCCTTCTGTTAGTGCTGGCCCTGCCCACCATGCAGATCTATCTATACCTTTGGTCCTATTGAGAAGGTGTCTAAAAGCTACAACTCAGAAGCCGCATATGTCATTTAACTAATCAGAAATAGCTTTCATTGTCACTTGTATTAGGGTAGAATATTTTCACAAATTATTTCAGTGTCTCTACCAACGTATTTTTTCTGCATGTCTTTCTCTTTTAACTTCCTCATCTCAGTATCAGTTTGACAAATGTTTGGTAGGTCCCTTCTGTGCCAGTGAGTCATTTGCTGCAGAATTACTGAGCTTCTGTTTGCTTTCAGCTGGGCTCCCCACCAGATACAGGGAAATATGTTCCTTTGATGTAATAATGATTTGCTTTTCTGGGCATCTTACATGAACTATTGGCCATTCATTTTCTTCTGATTTCCAGATAAATCTACCACATAGCTAAGGTAAGCAGTTGGAATTTGTGAAGCCTAACAGTAGGATAATATGGGTCAACATATTAAAATAGAGGCAGATGCTACCTCTGCAATACTCATATTTTGCTGGTACACTGGCTGATTATGATCAGACTCTACCCTAATCCAACTGCGTGTTGCCAGTTCAGAAAATACCAAGTGTGTCCCAGTCCGTTGCAGAATAGATCAAATATGGTCTGCATATCTTTAGTTATGGGAATGGATCTATTTCACAGAAGACCTTTAGAAATTTTAGAGTAAGCCATGTTTACCATTCAGTGTAAAGCCCTTTTTGATGAATTCGCTTTCGTATACAAAAAATTATACCTGGGTTCATAATTTATTGTGCAGGCAAAGGTTAAAAAATTTTATTATATAGAAGAAAGGATTCTGCTGAGTTACGAGCTTCATTCTCCTTTTCAATTCTTTTGGCTTTTCACCATACCATTCTTTGGCTTTCCCTCAACAACTCCAATTCCCAGGTGACTTTTGCAACTGCAGATAGCTCTGTTCTTTATGTAGCTCTCTATTTACGCATAACAGAGAGAGGAACATATCAAATGGAGCAAGAGTTAGTACTTTATTCCCCCGTTTCTGGACGATTTGTACATCTTGTCAAAAATCATGATACTAAACTGACTGGAACATCAGAAATTACATTGAATTTATGAAATTAGAAGTATATTGTCAGTTTCAATACTCCACACAAATGATTCATGACAGTAAGTGACAGGAAACAGTTTGAGTATCTTTTCCCAGAACTTCTTTTTCTTTTTCATAAATTCTGAGTATATCCACTGCTTGGGCAACCATTACCTTAATTGCAAATCTAGCAACATCTCTACTCTGAGATATATGAATATACCTAAACCATGGCTTTGCTCCACATCTGAACATGATCTTCACAGCTGCTCCCCATCGTCCCCTTTCTTCCTCACTCTGTGCTTTGGTTTCTCTAGGAAGGAATTCTAGTTACATGGGCTAGAAGACAGTTTCTATGGCTGCCAAAAAGCCCCATAATCATAGTGATCAAAAAACCAAGATGAGACAACACACTGTGAAGTACAGTTCATGTACTGTGAGTTCATGTACTGTGAGTTCACGTACTGTGAGTGAAGTGTCCCATGGCTTAACTGTTGCCACCATCTTTCATTGATCAGACACATTCAACACAGCCTTTGATTTTGCCTGTTGTCTATTTGCCATACTGTACATATACAGTGATTCTTTTCCTGTGGAGTAGAGCTCATGTGAACGTAGACATGAAAAAATGGTCATGCCATCCTTGTTTTCATCAGTCTAATAAAAATTTGGTTGATCAGGTTGTTATATCTGGAACAGACTATTCTTGATTTTGAAGAATATAGAGATAGAAATATTCTTGACATTGTCTCTCAAGTTAGTAATTTTTCCAAGTATATTCAGTCTTTCAGTACAAGAGCAACAAAAACTGCAGGGGTCCTCCTGTGGGAAGCCTATGCCTGATGGTTCAATTCATACAATGTTTGACTCACTGTTTCTGAATCCACTCAAGAAAAGTTTGTCAATTCAATGAAATATGTGCAATAGTTTTAAGTAAGTTGTATTCCATGATACTATAAAATTGAAAATATTGCAAACCTACTGTTGAAACTTTTCTTTTTTTTTTCTTTTTAGTGTGACTTTATGTCCTGCATAATAGGACAGTGATTGTGTGTTGCATCACAGTTGTTTTATATAATCCATAGCATTCATTTAAACAGCCAATAAAATGGAATTACTAGTGGGTCCTCTACTGTAGTCTTCCATGGCCTCCCTTGGGGACATGACCCATGTTTTGCAAAGCACTGCTTTAGGAATCTTTTCCTAATAAAATGCACTCCATTTCTGTTTTTTGCCTTAATAAGATTGGTTTTGATGCTTAGATGGTGATTAAATTGCCATATCTGATGAGTGTATATAAGTGGCTATTTATCTTTCTGCTCTACTGCATATTGTAGTGGAATTTTAAAAAACCCAACCAGTTTATTTTGTCATAAAGCTGCTGAGAAATGCTGACATCCAAAGTATTTCAGGGGTTGTGCCAAGGAAGCAGCTAGCTGGTGTAAGTGAAGATGCAAAGACTTGAAAAAAATAATAGATCATGAAACAAAGAAAAAGAATCAAGGAAAGGAAGGTTATGAGACTGAATGTGCCTGCTTGTGAGGCTTTGCTTCTTCATTTGGGTTTAACAAAATAGTTGATCTAAGAAGAAATGCTTAAGAACTGAAGTGAAATGGTGAACTGAAGGCCAAAATGCTCAGTTTATAGTTAGTTTTATTGTTTCAAAATATCTGCAGCTATTCTAACACAGTATCACTTTTTACTGCAGAGCAACACTAGAGTTGCTTTGTAGCTTTTGGTTCCCTTCAGTACAGATCATTTTCCCACTTCCTACTTGTGTGATTATTCATTAGCAAAACTCAACAGAATCGTAGAATCATTAAGATTGGAAGAGACCTCTAAGATCATAAAGTCCAACCCTCAAACTAAAACCACTATGCCCACTAAACCATGTTCTGAAGTACCATATCCACACACTTCTTGAACACCCCAGAGATAGTGACTCCACCACCTCCTTGGGCAGCCTGTTCCAGTGTTTGATCACTCTTTCAGTAAAGATATTTTTCCTAATATCCAATCTAAACCTCCTGCAGTGCAACTGGAAGCCATTACTTTTTGTCCTGTCACTAGTTACATAGAGGAAGAGACCAACACCCACCTCTTTATATCCTCCTTTCAGGTAGTTGTAGAGAACAATAAGGTCTCCCCTCAGTCTCCTCATCTCCAAACTAAAGAATCCCGACTCCCTCAGCCGTTCCTTATAAGGCTTTTTCTCCAGACCCTTCACCAGCTTTGTTGCTCTTCTCTGGACACTCTCCAGTGCCTCAATGTCCTTCTTGTATTGAGGAGCCCAAAACTGAACACAGTATTCAAGGTGCAGCCTCACCAGTGCTGAGTACAAGGGCACATTCACTTCCTTACTCCTGCTGGCCACACTATTTCTGATACAACCCAGGATGCCATTGGCCTTTGTGGCCACCTGGGCACACTGCTGGCTCATGTTCAGTCAGTTGTTAGCTAACACCCCTAGGTCCTTTTCTGCCTGGCATCTTTTCAGCCACTCATCCCCAAGCCTGTAGTGCTGCATGGGGTTATTGTGACAGAAGTGCAGGACCCAGCACTTGGCCTTGTTAAACCTCATACAACTGACCTCAGTCCATCGACCCAGCCTATCCAGGTCCCTTTGCAGAGCCATCCTACCCTCGAGCAGATCAACACTCCCACACAGTTTGGTGTTGCCTGCAAACTTATTGAGGGAGCATTCAATCCTCTCATCCAGATCATTGATAAAGATATTATACAGAACTGGCCCCAAAACTGAGCCTTCAGGAACACTACTTGAGGCTGGCCACCAACTGAATTTAGTTCCATTTGCCACAACTCTCTGTGCTTGGCCATCCAGCCAGTTTTTAACCCAGTGAAGAGTAAACCTGACCAAGCCATGAGCTGCAAGCTTCTCTAGGAGAATGCTGTGAGAGGCTGTGTCAAAGGCTTTACTAAAGTCCAGATAGACAACATCCACAGCCTTTCCTTCATCCAAAAGGAGATCAGGTTGTTCAGGCAGGACCTGCCTTTCATGAACCCATGCTGGATTGGTCTGATCCCCCTGTTTTCCTGTTTGTGCCGTGTGAGCACGCTTAAGATGAACCGATCCATAATCTTCCCTGGTACCAAGGTCAGACTGACGAGCCTGTAGTTCCATGGATCCTCTTTCCAACCCTTCTTGCAGATGTATGTCACATTGGCAAGCTTCCAGTCATCTGGAACCTCCCCAGTTAACCAGGACTGTTGATAAATGATGGAGAGTGGTTTTGCTAGCTCCTACACTAATTCATTCAGTACTTTTGGGTGGATCCCATCCGACTCAATAGACCTGCGGGTGTACAGGTGGCATAGCAGGTCATTAACTACTTTCTCTTGGATTACAGTGTGTTTATTCTGCCCTCTGCTCAGTCCTCTCCACTTCTCTTCTTCCTCTAAATAGCCTCAAAAGGAAGCCACAGCCTACAAGCATTTCAGCATTTAGGATGCAAATAAACTTGGTTACCTTTTAATTAACTAGTTCAAGCAATGGTTGCTATTAACAGCCTCCTCTCCAGCAACAAATTACAGCACATAAACAAACATCTACTGCAGATAGATGAAAGGTCACAACACCTTTTAGCACTTACCAGCCCTTAGATTAAATACAAGTACTGAATCCAAATTATGATACTTACCCACCTTTACAGTCACTCAGTTGGATAATTTTCTTTTAAAATTTACACCTGTTCAAAGTAGAAACTGAGTTGACAGGAGCAATAATAAGAATACAAATAGCAATAACGTTGTGGTAAATGCAGCCTGTATGAAAAAAAAAATCTACAGATTAAAGCTAATTTTCTACCTAAAATAATACTCTTGAAGTATTTGATCTCTGGTTATGAACTTGAAGAAATGTGTGTCTTCCAGAATTATGATATCGCAATAAAATATTTTTCACTTGCAGTCAAACTGATGTTATCCCTCATTACCATACAGTCAAATCAGCTCATAGCATCACTCTACAGTAAGAAAATATTTTTGTCTTGTTTTACAGGAAAAGAAATTCAAGTTATTTGTTCAAGATCACACAGACAACCTGTGGCAGCACCCAGAGTTCTTGGGTCCTGCTACAGCACATACTTCACATTTTTTCGCTTTTTTCCTCTTGCTCTGATACTGAATACCCACAAAAAATACCAAAAAAACACCCCAACTGCCAAATAATCCTACAGCTGATGTAGTAGTAGTGGAACAACTAGTAGCCAGCTCCTGAGGATTTACCCTCTTTCACGGAGGGGGGCAGATAAATGGATTTTTTAAATTCAATTTACATCAACACTATACAAAAATCTGCCTCTAAAAATTTATAAATAATTAAAAGGCTGCTTTATGTTTTCTCTTTTACCATTCTGTTGTGTATGAAAGACCCTTACAAGTACTCATCGTTTGCATATTTTAACTGTTTAGTAAGATTTTATCTGTGCGAAATTTGATTCTGTATGCAATTTTAGCAGTTAGCAACTAAAGACTCATAAAGTGCCTGACCATATGTTGTCTTGCTCTTCAGCTTTTAGTACAAAATTCAAAGCATGCATTTAAAAATATTTTTAGACTCCTAAATAAATGTTGTTGCTATGCTATGAATAGTCCATGAAAACACTGAAACTTTTTTTAAAAAATGTCTAACATAGTCATAGCAATAGAAAAATGACAGTGAAATAGCAGAAGGGAAGAAAAAAAAGAAACCTGTTTTCCTTCACTTATCCACCAATTATTTTCCCAAATTTCACACTGTTATGAACTATGATTATATCACATTTCATAAACTAAACAATGTCAAACTCAAGGCTTCAAACAGAATCAACAAACAAGATCTAAGAGCAGTAAGAAGTCTGATAGTGATCCAAGATTTCTTATTCTGTTTTACTGATCCATTATCTGATACTATGTTCTATGCCACTGACATGGGTATTTGACAAATCCAATGTCCAAATCACTTAGAGCTAATAAAGATAATGTGGTTTATTGTTTATATCTCCAAAGAATTTGTTCAGGATACATTCTGGCTTACATCATCTATATTCTCTAGAGATTCCCTTTATTTACTACATATTTAAAAAAAAAAAAGAAACATGTACCATTGACCAATGCTGATGGGAAGAGCTTTCATACTAAGTTAAAAATCACAAAACTAGCACTGCTAAAACAAGTGTTCAACCATACCTCAGTAATAAATGATCCCACCTAAGCCTTAGAGGTTTTGTTCATTATCTAGACATTCTGGGTTTTTTTCTTGACTTCTTTTGCTGTTTTTGTTCTAGATATATAGCCAGATGTTAAACGGAATTGTACTCTGTGGAAGGCCAATGAAATAAAATACACCAAAAAATAAAAAAAAATTAAAAATCTTGTGGCTTACTTCAGATCAAATCAGAAGACCTAAGAATAAGACATGGATAGTATAAAATTGTTCTAAATTCTTAGAGAAGCAATTAAAAACCTTTTTTCAGCAGTAGAGACTCTTTCACCAGATTGCATCACTACAGCCATAAGGTTGTCCTTTTAACCTCTGATTCTGCATTCCCACGTCATATTATGTACAGAAAAGCAGCAATGGGAAGAGACTTGCAGCAATGTACAGGAATTGTGGTAGGGAACACAGTGTGCATCTATACAGTGTATTCTGGAGCACATGTGTGCTTGCATTTCCCAAAGCATCTTCACAGTATAGGCACATCTCACCTAAAAGATGCATGATAATGCATGCCTGTTTCTTATCAAACTCTTACGTCTTGGGAATGGTATCATCATACTCAGCTGGGCTTGAATGTAGAGTTGTTCACTGCCCTTCTGCCAATTCTCCATACTTCCACCCCTCTCTCTCTTTCCCATAAACTCTTTGTCGTTCTTTTCAAAGCAGCTTGCTCTAACCTGTTAAAACACCACTAACATCTCCCTGGAGCCTGGAGATGGTTCTCTACTAAGAGCTATTTGACCAGTGGATTGACTCTTACAGTGTAGAGGAGAAATATGTTCAAGAAATATGCTCAATTTTGTCTGTGCAATCAAGAACTCACTTATAATTCTACTTCAGAGACTCTGACGCTATCAAGGACGTGCTATCACAATGTGCAAAGCCAGAACTGCCTGCCTGGAGATGGCAGTCTGAGATCTGTCTGTACACAAAATCTGTGCATATTCTTTGAGCAAAGTACTTGTTACTGTTTGATGCATGAAGCACTTAAAAACCTCAAATACTTTCTTTTTTGGAAAAAACCTCATAATACTAAAAAAATATTGATTTTGAGGAGACATTATAGAATCACATCATAGTCAATTATACCCATTACATTCTAACCAGGAACAGTTTTTTCAAAAAATCTGGTTTTGATGAAAATATACTCTTCATTTGCACCTTTTTTTCTGAAGATTTTGCCAATAGCTTTTTGTTCTACCACCCAGGTTTATATTTATCTTTACTAAAGCTCACTTGAGCAACTTCAGTGGAAGATAGAGTGAATAAAGGAAGGAAATATTTACCTAAACTTTCACAAGTGAAATAATCAGTAAAAAAACTGCATCATAATATCCCTTGCTCTCCTTGATTCTCCACAGTGGAAACTTACAGTGTTTTGGTTGGATGACAGAGGAGGAAAAGAAAGCCTGAAGCCACTAATCTCTGATTACATTTGTTAGTGCAGCTCTTGATGCCTGAAGATAGAGGGCAATTCTGGAAAATATTTATGTTGCATTTAATATTTTATATTATTTATATTCATATTTACACAAATATGCATGCTCTTAGATTTGCAGTTAGGTTATTCTTGTCAGTGTGTCCGATTTTGCAAGTCTCATTCTGTTGTTTCTGACTCTACTTCTCCTTCCCATGGTCTTTTTTTTTTTGTGGTGGGTTTCATCGTGGTTTTGTTTGGTTTTGTTTTTCTTAAAACATGATTCTCAACACATATTAATGAATCCTGATTCTAGTTTGAAATATCCCAGCCTTCTCCTTGTAGAGCTTCTACCACATGTTCTCAGTAGGTGGACAGGTTGAGATGAAGACCGCCAGGGGCAGGAATTCAACAGTCATAAAATTTCATTGTACCTAACTGATTCAAGAGGAAATAATACAGTAACAAGCATGAGTAATTTCACTTCTGTACTAGTTCTGAGTTTAACACCTAAAAAATGAAAAATAGAGACACAGTAAAGGAAATGTTGATTCAATGTTGTTGATATGTTATGGAAAATAAGATTTTACATGTTTCCACCTCAATGTTTTCTTTAAAATTATATGAAATCTCTCTCCTCTTCCTTTGTTTTGGCAAGCACTTTCAAATTCTAAAGTGATTTGAAACATGTCCAATTATGCAGCTTAAATGATCCAGCAGTAAGGGAAATGTCAAAGGTATTGATGATATAGCCAGAGTTACATGAAGATTCTGGACTATGAGGTGACACAATATGCCTGAGAAGCATATGACAGGGTTCCACTGGGAAAAGATCTTGAAGTCTCAGATCTGTATGGTTATGCTTGATCCACTGTGTTCTGGACAAGTCCTCAGCACCCTACATAAAACCTATCCACCATCCTCTTTAGTTTACTGCCATCAGTTTGCCACCATATAGTACAAACAAAAGAGGGTTTACAAACCACTGGAAATTCCTGGGAATGAGGTGTAACACCACCATAATCACTCTTTCACAGCTTGTGCTAGATGCAGTATCCAGGAGAAGAAAATAAGAGGACACCATAAGCAGAAGTTACTTCTTCCTGTTCTAGAGATGGCTTGTGTCTAGGTGCTGGTTATTCCCTCTGTAATAAGTTATTAGGCTCTCACTGCCAGGGTGCATACTTCAGAACTGAAAGCATGTGCATCTCTGCTGTAAAAAAAAAAATATTAAAGCAAGGATCTGACAAAAAGAAAAAAGTCAAATAAATATAAATATTTTGTAGCATTCTAAGTGGGGAATATTTTCTATAAATCTATTACAATACGATTTTTAAACTGTTTTCATTTTTGAATAATTATGAGAAATTGAGAAGTTACCCTTTTGG
>NW_010194316.1:0-5092 GCF_000695765.1 Mesitornis unicolor | reverse complement strand
GAAAATGATCTCTACAGCCTTAAACGTTTTCTAAACATTTCCAGTAGGATCTTGGTCTTCAATATTTCCAACAAGATAAATGACAGAAAACTAACTTTCACATTGAATGATCTCAAAGAATGTTGAGATGAAGTAGAGAGAGAAAAGGAAACATTCTGAACAAATAATATTACTGTTTTTTCAACAATGTACACATCTCAGTGTACTAAGTGCTTCTTTGTACCCCAATCTTTCTCAGTAATCTTGGGTTTCAGTGGTGCTTCTAAACATTTATATTCCAAGTTAATGTGTTTTTAAAAGACCCCTAATTTATGACTGTTAACACAGAGCTTTGATATTTGATTTTTTTATCAGCAGGACTTTTTCTTAGGCTACAATCTGTAATCCTCTGTTAGTTTTGACAGTAGCTGAGTCATTTTTAGGGATGATATGGCTTGCAGGGATTCAAACTTGTATTTTTCTTTAAAACACAGGTGGAAAAACACAAGAGTTACTACTCAGATAAATTCATTAGAAACTCTTGATATTTAGGTATTCATGGAATGTGTTTGAAATTAAGGAATGACAACATGCCTAATTATTTTCTTAAACTTAAGTGCAGCTAAAATAAAATCTAATATTTTTTAATTCACATTTCTGAGCATAACAGGATAAAATCTGCTCAACTCCACTGAATAATGTACATTTTACCTTCTTTGAAAGCATTTCAATATGTATCCATGATCACCAAAAATCACCTAAATATCCACTGTGTCGGATAATCAGTATGAAATATAACTGAGATTCTTGAAGTCTCCTGCTTTATTCTCGGAAACCCTTATCCTTCATGCATAGCTGCTGACTGACATCTGCTACTACCATCAATCAAAGATCTCAAAGAAATACTTACACCACAGGCAAAATAACAAAGTTGAACTTTAAATTCCTTTTGCCTTTTTGCTGTCTCTTTCCTAAAGGCTATTCTTAAGTGGGTTCATGCCAGGCTAAGCTATTTGTCACATCAGTAAGTAAGTCAGCCACATGAAACACTTTATATCCTCTTTTTAGGGCAGAAAACACTATTTCTCTCTATTCTGTTGAAATGATAAGTAACTTGACTCGGACCAGATAATTAAGCAGCCCATTTTCTGTCTTTTTTTTTTTATAGCAGATGATACAAATATGGGCTTTGTTGAGCTTTTTTTTTTCTTTTCTCTTCCTTAGATATCTATTGAGGTATTCATTACAGTTTCTGAGTTACTGTGCCAATTAATAGGTAAAACTCTTACAAGTCTATGTCAAAGACTGAACTCAGTCAAAATCAGACTGCAGTATATTTCAGTCATAACAATTATAAGAGAACAAGGTACATTTTTCTTTAAGAGTAAAAATCTATTTGAACTTGGCTTATAGAGAAAATGACATTTGACCATGGTTGTATAGAGGTTCATGAACTTTTCTGCAATCCCAGGCAGTGCTATAGAAGCCAAACCTAGTGGAAATATCTGTGGAAATATAATTAATTTGTTGTGACCATACTTCTTTTATTTGTACAGAGTTAAGAAGCAAGAAGGCATGGCTGCATTTGTGCCCCATTTGTGCCCCTCCACATAGCTGCCACAGGCTAATAAATGCTCAGTGAGAAGAGCATACTGAAATGTACATGCACTAGTATTTCTCCTTAAGAGTACATTGAATTTTTCTTTTTAAACCCACATTCCTTTTACTCATGTTCACTACAAATACAGTTCTGTTCCTGTTTTTATGTTATGACTCTCTTGTGCTCTAGAAGAAAACACCTAAAGTCAAGAGGGTTAAAAATTGTAGTCTATTTTATATTTTTCTACTTCTGAAAACATACATCTAGCTGCAAGTAGTAAGGGTGTTTATTGCATTAACTATGTCTCTGAATAACAAAGACATCAAGGATCTTTTGAGCCATTGCTTTATAACACTTCTGAATCACATATCACTGTGTAAGGTATGAAAACAGTCAAGGAGCAACTTCCCTTCTGAGCTTCACAATTCTCTTGTACTTATGCTGGGTGACACCATCAAACTAGAATATTAGTAGAGGTTTGCAAGGAGACACAGCTCAGATAAACCCAGGGTAATGGATAGGTGCAGCTTTGATCCTTGCTTTTGTGCATCTGCTGTTTATTTTCTCCCTCTCCTGAGATGTGACATTTTATTTATTTTGTAAAATCTAAGCTTTCATCACTGTTCATGAGTTGACCTTCTCTAGTTTCTCAAGACTACTTTATAGTCTGGGTCTAGCTTCCCTTACTACTGTTTCATTTTTAGTATTGCCAGCAAACTTTGATTATGGTTAAAATTCTGTCAGTGACAGAGGTTTGTTCAGCAGACTTCAGCTTCTGTATAGCCATCCAAACAGCCAGTTTTATACCTTATGAATAAAAGAGAGCTCTCCTTGAAGACTGAATGTACCACTGAAAATGCCTACTGTGATGACCACCTCCCACTTCGTTTGAGAATTCGCAGGTTTTTATGTACCCTGCTCCAAGGACCATCTGGAAATGTTCCTTAAACCATCAGCTGAAGAATCTGACCATCGCTGCACAAAGAACATTGGTCTTTATATTACTTTTATTTTAAACAATAAAAATTCTGAGGAGTCAGGTTAGGTGCAGGATTGTGTGTTTTTCCTCTCATGGAAGACACTGTGCCAGAGGGAAGTATAGTGAGACACTGAAAGCATGAAAATCACTCTTATTTTATTCTTTTAGTCATGAAGACTGCTGAGCAGTGATTAGTAGATGTCCTTTGGTTTTTTTTTGCAGGTCTGTACTGAACAGAAGGGGTGATGCCACAAGGACAGCTCAAGCTGACAGGCTTTCCTGACCACACTGTACACTTGTTCCCCATCACTCTGTGGTAGATACCACTTGGGGAGAGCCAGTCCCAGGGGAAAACTGGAGTATCTCATAAAGAACCAAGAAGCAAGCTAATCACTGTGCACCAGAGGCAATCGGGCAGCTAGCTCTTTAGCTGGCTCCTAGCCTCTTTGTTCATCAGGACAGACATACAATAGTGCCTGGAATAAGGTGTTCCCGGGCCATATTAAGATTTGGAAAACAGCTGGCAGCATCTGTTCAAATGCAGCCCCTCAGCCTGCTTTGGTTTTGCAAAGTCTCTTACTTTCCCTGAGCCTATTCCAGCTCCTATACTTTATAACAGGAAGTAAGCTGCTTCATTTTATCTTAGAAGAGGAAACCATGGAGGCAATATTCACTCAGATGATATTGCTGGAATGGCACATGTGTTCATTTATATTTTTTATTCAGGCTTCAATATTACGGTTGAAGACATAACCTCTAAGTAAATCTGATATTTTGGTCTTCTGTACTATTTTTGTTTGCTGACTTACACATCCCCGTATCAATCCCAGAAAAGGACAGATTTTTTTGACTTCTCAGTATCTTTATGAACCCAAAGCTTGTGAGAGAACAAGAGGGGAAAACTTCATCACTCTTATCAGATGGCAGACTGTCCCTTTGGCATTCTGCCCAGAAAGTTGCAAACTCAATTAAATTCACATATGGTCTGTAGCAGGCAGAATCAGTCTTTGCCAGCACACATCCCTCTTACAGCATTTCCAAACTGTACACACGCTAGATAGGTTTTTCCACATAGATGATTTTTTCTACTTCTCCAGCAACATCAGCTCAGCATATTGTCTTCTCTGCCTTGGAAGAATACAGGGAAAAATGCCAAGATGAACATTGGTTTGAACTCCACAGGGGTGATTTTGCTGTTGAGGAGCTTTTGTTGAGGAAGACAGGTATAGAGATACCTAGATTTAATGAGCAGTGCTGGTAGAATTAATAAATCTTCTCAATACTCCCTGAAGCAGCTGCTCTATTTTGAAATAATGAGCATATGGTTTCATTATATTTCATTGATTTGATCCCCTTCAGCTAAAGAAATATTTCAGGGGAATCCAAACAACTTACAGAATTTCTGCATATTTCTCAGTCCTTTTATTTTTCCTGGCTAAACAGAAAGCTGACTAGCATGTAAAAGAAAGAGCCAGAGGCAGCGTTCAGATTCCTTAATACGAGTTGTGTGAGGGGCAATGGGGCCTCTGACAATAACGAGGCCTTGTGTGTACCTTGAAGTTACAGTGCTTGGGGGTTCCCTTAAAGGTTTTGGTTCTGTGAAAGAAACTCTGTGAAAGAAACCATCTCAAGCTGGACTAACCTCACTTGTAAGCAGTGTTTTTTATTTAAAACTTCTCTCCAGAGGCGGGGGACAGGCAGGGAGGAGGGTGAGAAAGCATCAAAGCAGCTTGTTAATCTAACACATTCAAAATTTATAGAAAGAAAAGAAGTTGCGGGATAATTTAAAATTGTCTACAGGAGCAAATTTTTCAAAGCAGACAAAAGCATGTTTAACTTTTTTAGTTGCTAGAGCCATTTTTCCACCCAGTTGTTCTGAGGGAAAACTGTATTCAGTATTTTATCCACTGTAGCTTTCTGCTACTGACATTAGAAAACTGTATTCTGAAATGAAAGTGAATTGAAGGTCACTTACATTTTTTGTGTAAGGTCTTTCTGGAAATTGATTTCTGGCAGCTGCATGTTCACAAGCTACCTTTTTTAAATGAGCCAAAGTAAATAAGGAAAACTTGCATATCGTTTCATTAGGTAACTGGACAGTCGTGGCAGCTCTGGGGTCTAGAGGGCAGGAGCCATTGGTGGAAAGGCTGGTGACTGATTGGGAGGTGCTATGTTCTGCTCTGTCAGCAATGGGGAAGATGAACATTCTGTTTTCAGTTATGCAGCTCCAGTCCTTATTCGTTGCCATTACAGTATTCTGCAATACACATATAGTTGTATGTTCTACCTGTATATGCATATGCTCTCTATGTATATCTATATTTGTGTAGGTGTAAGTATACATACGTGTAGATATACAATATATATTATAGCTTTTATGAACAGCAAATCACATAGTAACTGTTGACAAGACTGTGTTTCTTTACCCAAAAAAGCACTACAATATTGCTGAAAGTACCTGGATTTTCCTTTTATATTTTTATTTTGATAAAATTTGATTTTAAGAATCCTCTTGAGACTGTCCTGGTTTGAGC